>NC_058134.1:292114485-292232806 GCF_016433145.1 Gracilinanus agilis | reverse complement strand
CTCACTTTCCAATTGCAAAATTCTGCCTTTTAAACTGTTATTTTCTTGCCTGATTTCCTTTTGAGTTATTTCCCATTTCTCTAGCCAAATCTTTTCCAACTTTCTCGTCATCTCAGATTTGAACTCTTCAAGAGCTTGTGACCAGTTTTCATTATTTTGGGAGGGTCTAGATGTGATCGCTTGTTTGTTCTCCTGTTCTGTTTGCTCTGTTGCCTGGATTTTCTCTGTGTAAAAGTTGTTGAGTGTTAAAGATTTCTTCTTCTTGTTGTTAATCTTTCTCTTCTGGGCTTCCTGATTTTGGGTTGCCATTTTAAGCCCAGCCCCTTCTCAGCTTTATCCTCACACTCAGGGTCTGTCTGTTCTCTTTAGGCTCCTGAGGTCTCAGGTCTGTTTATTCTCAAGGTCAAGCCTTCTGGAGGTACCCCTTGCTTGATCCTCTGCTGGAGGCTCCTTTACAAGTCTCAGGGTGCTGCTTCCACAGTTGTATACCCATCTTCACTGGTTCCCCACTCAGGGTTTCAGAGCCTTCGTTCACTCTTGCGTCTGCCTCCACCCGCGCCTACGCTCAGTGTCTGGGCTCAAAGTCCACGCGCGTTCTTTAGCCTTTTGGGGTCCTAAGTCTTGCTGCTCTCAGGAGCAGGCCCTGGAGCTGCCAATGACTCAATGGGCGCCCCAAACTTGTCTTCTTTTGCGCTGGCTTTGGCAATGTAGGTGGTGTGTAGGGGAGAGGATTGCTCAGCTCGCGATTTAGTGAGAGCTGTTTCACTCCTTTATAGCATGGAAATGCCCCGATTCCACATACCTTCCACACTGCGCCCTGTTGTGAGGTCCCTCCGTTCATCTGGATTTGTTTTTATGTCCCCTTGAGGAGTCCTGTATGTTTCGGTTAGGAGAGGTTATGCAGATGCTTTTTACTCTGCCGCCATCTTAACCTGGAACCTCTACATGCTGAGTTTTGAAGGAAGTTAGAGATTCTATGAGGTAGAGATAGCTTAAAAAAAGAAAAAAAAAAAAAAAGAACCCTTACTAAGTATTGGTTCCAAGGCAGAAGAGAGGTATGTGCCAGGCAATGAGGGTTAAGTGACTTGCCTAGAATCACACCTCTAGAAAATGTCTGAGGTCAAATTTGAAACCAGGACTTCTCATCTCCAGATCTGGCTCTCTACCCACTGAGTTACCCCTGTGTATAGTATAGTTACCCCTGTAGAGACAGCTTTTGCAAAGACCCTTGGAGGAAAAAGGGGAAGGGAAGGGAAAAAGTATTTATGTAGTATCTGGTATGTGCCAGACACATTATTACTTTAAAAAACTTTTTAAATAAATATTATCTCATTTGAACATCATAATAATCCTAGTAGGTATATTATGATCTCCATTTTGCAGTTGAGGAAACTGAGGCTAAATGACTCATTTCAGGTCACACAGCTAGTAAGTACCTAAAGCTGGATTTTAACTCAAGTCTTCTTAACTACAGACCCAGCACTCTAGCCACTGAGCTACCAGCATATAGCCTGTCCTGGAGGTGGGAGATAAGGGAAAAAATTAGAATTGTAGGCTAGAAGTTAATCAACTGGACAAAGACCAACTACCAACCACATGCAATGGTGAAGAAATTAACTGGTATAAAGTAAAAATTAGTTTACTGGCCTTCAAGCAACCTTACTACTTTTTACACCTTAAAAAAAGAAACAACCAACTTTAAATAGGCAGGACTACCCTTTTGCTGTAATCACTTATTTTGATGTGATTGGCATTGAGTTCATAGGACTATAACAAAAATTCTTTAATTTATTATCATGAAATCGCATATAACTTTTGGATATTAAGTAGAATTTGATGAATAGTCCACATTTCCAAGTCTAGCCTCGTATTGTAGGCCATAGGTTTTCTGTTGCATTTAAAATAGGTGAATTCCCAGGCCACTGAAGCATATTTATCTCTTAGGCACATTTCTTAACCTTTTGTAAAATGCGACATAGTGCAAGGTTATATATTGTATCCATATGCATTTGGATATTTTTATAATTCTGCGACATTTTGCTTTTGCGTATATCAATATACACTTCCTTAAAAAAAAAAAATCCTTTCATTGTATTGGTTCCAAGTCGGAATACTGGTAAGGGAAAGGCAATAGGGTTTAAGTGACTTGCCCAGGGTCACCCAGCTAAAAATTGCCTGAGGCCAGATTTGAACCCAGGACTCTAGGCCTGATTCTCAATTCAGTGAGCCACCTAGCTACCCCTGATATTACTATCTTTCTCAGAATTCATCATTCCTTCAATGAGAGTAAGACTTCATAAGCCTAAGTAAAAATATCCCTAAAACATTTTAGGGGGATATTTTAGAACATGACGAAAATGTCCAGATTTCACAGCCTTTCCTGGACTACTTCTTTTTTTTTTTTTTTAACTCTTACCTTCCATCTTAGAATCAATACTGTGTGTATTTGTTCCTAGGCAGAAAAGTGGTAAGGGCTAGGCAATGGGGGTGAAGTGACTTGCCAAGGGTTACACAGATAGGAAGTGTCTGAGGCCAGATTTGAACCCAGGACCTCCCATCTCCAGGTCTGGCTCTAAATCTAGTGAGTCATCTGGCTTCCCCCATGGACTTCTGACAATTGTTTTGAATGAAAGAAAAATGAGTTTTATGTGTAGAAATTAGGTTCCCCCCCCTAATTTTTATTATTCCAGACTTCATGTTGTTTTGCTCACAACAAGCATATTTTTATTTGTAGAATTGGTTTTAAAAAAACAATTGGTTAGCAACTGTTTTTTTAAAAAAATTGGCCTCAATATTTTTCCATCTTCAAGAAGTCTGATACAGTCAACCAGTCAATTAATAAAAATTTGTTAAATTTTTACTATGTGTCAAATGCTTCAATGAAGACTAATATTTCTAGTATGAGGGCTTGCTGAGACTTTTTTCAGGCCTGCTTTCCTTCTCTGGGGTCCACCTGCCACCCACCTCTTACCTGTGGCTCCAAGAAGCTGTAGCTTGAATAACAGCCATACCCTGGTAAACCATCTTGGCAACTGGGTTCAGCCAGGTTAAGGGTAACTGAAACACCTAAGATGAATTGGTGAGTTGAGAGGTGTCTACCCCAGACATATGAAGACTTTTCCAGGCAGAATAGGTAGAAGAGAACAATTTGTTCCAGTGGCCATGAAGGTGATTAAAGCAGAGCTTGGTCAGACATAGAAGTCATCCACTGCATCCTCAGCCATTGCCAGTCATCTTGGGTTTTGTCTTGTCACTGGCCTTTGAAGAGAGAGTGAGGCTGAAAACTCTGTACAACTCTATCTCACTTAATTCCAATTTATGTGTGAGTCAAAAGACATCACTAGTGATGTCAAGTTGGTCTTCTTCAGGTATGAAGGACAACAATCCAATAAAGATGTGAAGAAAGGCAAAAGATGGTCCCTACTATTATAGTCTAATGGGAAGACCCAACATGCAAAAGAACTTTTGTACAAATAAGTTATTTACAGGGCAGATTTGAAATAACCAAAAGAAAGAAGGCACTAGAACTAAGGGTGCTCTGGAAAGGCTTCCTATAGACAGCAGGCTTTTAGCTGGGATTTAAAGGAAGTGAGTAGGCAGAAATAAAGAGGGATTGGATGACCAGTGAAAATGCCCCAAATCAAGAGATAGTGTCTAGTTAGAGGAACAGCCAGGAGGTCGGTGACAGTGGATCAGGGAATATGTGGCAGAAATAAAGTTATGAAAAGACAGGAAAAGATTGGGGATGGGACAGGTTAGGAAGGGATTTGAATCTTGAACAGAGGAATTAAAATTTTATCTTTGGAGATGTTAAGGAGTCACTGAATAGGGTAGGGGATGACCATGATCTGGGCTACACTTGAAGAAAATCACTTTAGTAGGTGAGTGGAGGATAGACTGGAGTGTGGAGAGACCTGAGACAGGCAGATTCTCCAGTAGGTTATTGCAACAGTCCAGGTAGGAAGTGGTGGGGGTCTACCCCAGGGTGGTGGCAGTGCCTGTGTAATTAGAATATGTTACCCTAAAAAATGATTCCCCCCTTCCCACTCTCTTCCTGTCATTATAGGATATAAATTCTGTGGAGTTCTGTCTCTCTCTGTCTCTCTCTCTGTGTCTCTCTCTGTCTCTTTCTCCCTCTCTTTCTCTCTCTCTGTCTCTCTCTGTCTCTCTGTCTCTGTCTCTGTCTCTCTCTCTCTGTCTCTGTTTCTGTCTCTGTCTCTCATCTTCCTGTTGAGACTTTGGTGGAGTGGGCTTTTTGAGCAGGTAGAAAAACTTAGTCACATGGCTCTATTTTGTAAGATAATAAATTTAGTTTTAGGATGTTTTTTCTTCCTATTCTTCCTGGGTGCATTGGTCCTTGTGATTAGCTTGAATAATCCTGAGATTCAGGGAAGAAATTCATCTCCCTACACCTCCTTGCCATTCTGGCCTGTCCCGTCTCTACAACACATCCAATATGGGATTCTTCCACACTATGCTTGAAGTATTGGACATTAATTTAAATTCTACAATTATGGCAACCACAGAAGTGGGGTTTAGAATCCTTAATTCTCTCCAAGTATATTTGTCTAAAAAAGAAACCATATTTCTCCTGCTGTGCCCTCTCTTTGGAATTTTCCCTGCTGCTGCTGATCCTGCCTGCCTCCCTAACTGCCTAGGTGGTCCTTGATGAGCCATTGCTGCTGCCTGGGGAGCTGGGAAAGTATAAATCCCGCTTTCCCTTACATTGCCAATACCTGAGTGCTTGCTCACTGCTTGCCTTGAAAGGCCAGGTGTGTTTCTTTTAGGCAATGATTAGCCTCCTAAAGGGCTTTTATCTGAGGAGATGCTTCTACTCTCTTAACTCCCTGTCCATATGACAGGGGAGGCAAGCTGATCTCTGGCATTACCCCTGGGGGGAGGGGAAGGAAGGTTACTCTTCTAAACTATAGACAGGAAGTAGAATTGCAAGCAAGGCCCATGTTCAAGATTCAAATTCCTTCCTAACTTGTTCCATCCCCAAAGAAAGAATAGTGCATTACCTATCTCAGAGAACTCCCAGTTTTAGGATGTTTTTTCTTTCTATTCTTCCTGGATGCACTAGTCCTTGTGATTAGCTTGAATAATCCTAAGATTCAGGGAAGAAATTCATCTCCCTATACCACCTTGTCATTCTGGCCTGCCCAGTCTCTACAACACTTCCAATATGGGACTCCTCCACACTATGCTCAGTGCAGAATTCTCCCTCACTATGAGAGATCTCAGAGGTGTGACAAATGGAATCTAGATGGATTCTGTGGAGGGGAAGGAACTTTAAAGAGTCTGGAGGCAAAATTTGTTTCGCTCCATTGTTTTATGGAAGTCTCTGTATTGGAATTGGAAAAAAGGACCTTTGAATTCAATGCTTGTATCCTGTCACATGCATTGTATTTGCTGATTGCTTGTTTTAAGATTTTATTTTGTTTGTTAAGTTCTGTTACACTATGTCACTTTAAGTTACTGTGTTTTGACAATTAACTATATGTGCTGTTACATTGTCTTTATTTGTACCTCCCCATATGACTGGACTGGAGAAAATACCATTGTAAAAGTACCTTTGAGTTGTTTGTAACAAGAGGTAAGGGTCCATTTAGTAGCTGAAGCGAAGTGCTATAGCACTATTATAATCCCCACCTCAGCATTTATGAAAACATAATGGATGAGACATAAAGATATGCCATATACAGCTGGGAGGTGGTAAGGTTTTCCTGGGGGTTGGCACCTCTGGATGGCTCTCGAAAAGGGAGCATTATCCAGGTAGCCTAGTGGCTTCTGGATGGTTTTTATTCTATTTGTAACTCTTTAGCTTACTCTACCCCTCCACCAGAATGATCTAGGTTCTTGGTGACATTTTAGACCCAAAAGGTTTTTCTGGAATTAGCTGCTATACTACTGTTTTTTAAAAAGCTGTTTTCTTAGTGAAAATTAATGTATCCTGAGTTGAGCTGTGTATTTGTCAATACCCTCCTCAGGGGGGATTATATAATTGTCATAAAATTCTAGTTTTATAAAAGTTTCTCTTGTTTGAGAGTAATTTTAGGATAAGAAACTTGCTTCCTCCCAGAATCCAGGAAGTGAACTGCTTGAAGAAAGCACCTGCAGAAACCTCACACTGCACCCAAAGATCCAGAATAAACTTTGGGATGTAGTGAAATCTCCCAGAGGATCCCAGGGGGGATTGTGTAATTAGAATCTGTTACCCTAAAAAAAAAATGATTCCCAGCACTCCACTCTCTTCCTGTCATTATGTGCTGATATAGACAGGATATAAATTCTGTGGAGTTCTCTCTCTCTCTCTCTCTCTCTCTCTCTCTCTCTCTCTCTCTCTCTCATCTTCCTGTCACAGCTTTGGTGGAGCAGGCTTTTTGAGAAGGTAGAAAAACTTAATCACATGGTTCTATTTTATTTGATAATAAACTTTATAAAATATAATACTTTAAGTATTGGACATTAATTTAAATCCTACATGTCAAAGGAGAGAAGGGATATATGTGAGCAATATCATGAAAAGAGAAAAACCAGAGACAACTCTTCCAAGTGTCAGATCCATTTGCAGGTTTGCTTTTTTTGTTTGTTTGCTTTTTTTGAGGGCTGCTTTACAGTAATACATGGTCTCATATTAGTGGTGTTTTTATTTTTAACTATACTTTCCTTGCTCTACAGCTGGACTAATCCTATTTCACTGTAGCTTTGGACAATATTGGAAACATTTGAGTTCTCTCTAACCAGCAGCTGCTATGTTATCTTTAAAGAGCCATTGAAGAGGCCCCTTTAAGAGCTACCACACAATTAAATACACAAAGAGTGTGACATAAAATCTAACACTTAACTGATAGAGAACTAAGTAAAGATTGGGAATTCCCTCAATCCATTTTCATCTGTCAGATATTCAGAAGCAGCCTAGTGTCAATAGAAGTCAATAGGCTATGATGACTATTTCTATCACAAAATGAAATTATATCAAGATTGCTTGGGGTGGGGGGCAGCTAGGTGGCTCAGTGGATGGAGAGTCAGTCCTGGAGATGGGAGGACTTGGATTCCTATCTGGTCTCAAAGATTCCCTAGCTGTATGACCCTGGGTAAGTCACTTAACAGGCAGACTCACAAGCAGGCTTTTACAATAGTTCGGGTGTGAGGTGATGGGGGCCTGTCCCAGGGAGTGTATGTGGGAGATGTTATGAAAGGCAGCTTCACTACCTGGCTCTTACCACTCTTCTGCCTTAGAACGAATTGATTCTAAAATGGAATATAAGGGCTTAAAATTTTAAAAGACCATTGCTTATCCCAAGATATTTTTTTAACCCTTATTTTCTTCTTAGTAACAACTCTAAGACAGAAGGGCAAAGTCTAGGCAAATAGGGTTAAGTGACTTGCCCAGGCTCACATGGCTAGGAAATGTCTGAGGTCAAATTTGAACACAAATCCTCCAGTCGCTGCCCCCTTATCCCAAGAAATTTGAAGATGAGGCCCTCATTTGAATATAAACTTTTAGAGAGTTGCTGGAATATTTATTAATTTGTATTCAATTAGTTGATAAAAATTTGTCTATTTAAACTTTTTAAAAGCAATCAATAAACATTTAGTAAGCACATGTCAGGCACTATGCTAAGACATAGGGATAAAAGAGGAATTATGACCACTGTACCAAGCATATGATTTTTTTAAAAATTAAAAAAACAAATGTTTGTTGATTGACTTAACTAAATCACCTCTCCCAAATGTGAATTTTGAAATTCATTTATTTTACCTAGCCTGATAACTTCATGGGAGGGCAATGCTTTCTCCTTCTTTTAGGATAGACACCAGGACCTCAGTTGTGGGTTTGGGACTTTCTCTTCAAGAAAGAGAGAGACTTTTTTTACTCCATTCACGTAGCTGAAGACTATACTAATCACACTCAGTTCACATGAAAAAAAAGTGGATATACTTGTTCAGAAAGAATATAAAGAGACATATTTACTGTGTCTCTCTGCCTTCCCCACTGGGTTGCTGTTGTCCTATGGCTCAGGGAAAGGAATGCAAGGAAAACTTAGAAGCCAGTTCTATAAAGACAAAGACTGATCCAAAGCTATTAGAAGCCATTGTAGTTTTAGGTAGTGCTGGACATGGCCAGCATGTGTAGAACAGATAAAGCTAAAAAGAGGAGTTGGTTGGATTCATTTGGTGTCAGGGACTAGGTTCCTTACTGTGAACATTTCCCCTCTTCCCTTTGAGGAGAGGGGTCTTATCTAAGGGATCTGAGCCATATTTATTGAATAAAATACTACGAAGAACTTTAGAATGTTTATTTATTTATTTATTTATTTATTTATTCTAGGAATTTTTGACTCTGAGAGTCTGAGGGAAGTCCCATCCTAGCCCAAATTTGCTAGTGGGTAATTTTCTCCTTCCTGTAGAACATCTCAAATGCTGAAGCAGTAATGATTCAACTTCACACCAATTCAGGCTCTTTCACTCTTCTAGCTTCATCACTAGTTATGGTCTTCCATACCCTGGGCTTTGATATTTTAGTTTTGAGAATGATTATGTCCTTGGCACTCCTTAGAGGTGGAGTTTCCTGCCAGAGAATTGAAGTAGTTACAACATTATCCTGAGTCATATCTGAGTAAACAGTGTTTGGGGCAAGGTGGTTTTTTAAATAGTGGATGTGGTCCCCTAGGCTGGAAAGCTTTCAAACCAAAGTCACAAAAGAACCTTTTTTATATACGTCTTACATTCTTGACAAGCAACCCTACCCAAGAGCAATTCAAATCAATAAACATCTATTAAAAGGCAAAAACAAACAAACAAAAAAGGAATGTTGGAACCCTCTCTGACCTCTGGGAATTTACAGTGAGGACTCTACATTTGCACAATTAAGCCCTCTAGAGCCCCAAGTCCCAACCCACCCATCAGGTGATCATGGGAGCTGACCCACTAATCTAATTTATTTGTCTTGTTATGGCCCTACTGGGAAGTGACTGACAAAATTTCTCAATATAGATTTTGTCTAAATCTAAAGGAATGTGGGTAATAGGCTCCCTCGTTCTTTTTGTAGATATTCAGCATAACAAATACAATTCCCAGGCGGTCACAAATGCTGCTACTACTGCTGCTTTTCCTTTTCCTCTCCTCTCTTTTTCTTCATCTTCCTCTTCTTCTCTGTCATGATTTCTATAACTATCTCTATTTCTCTGTCTCTCCTTTATTTCAGGGCCCTAGAGTTTTCCTGACTCAGTTCCACTCACTTATAGTCCCTCTCAGAAAGGAAACATATTTAGGGCCACCAGATAAATAACACTTTGGCATTCTGGAGAACTTTTCTTCTATGAAGGCTTTGTTTCTCCAGAGGAAAATGCACTTGTGGTTACTAGACAGGCAACCCTCTAAGCATTGGTCTTGCACTAGCTGAATAATCCTCTCTAACTGTAGAGTGTAAAATCCAAGTCCATTGTTCTTTAATATCCCACTTTTACTTTAATGCCTTGCTGGTGCTTCTTCCATTACAGGGTAAAGGTGGGGTACCAGGAAGTGCACAACTTTCTCTTTCCAAGAAGCTTGCCACTCAGGAAATTACCCTTTTCTTAAGAGCAGGCCAGTTTTCCAACTTCTGGAACTTGGGGCTATTCAAAAGACAATTAAGAAGAAACTCCCTATTCTTTGGCTGGAAGACTAGATTACTAGATTTTATAAAACTTTGGGCTTCTAAAGAGGCAACTGACAGGAAATTCCCCAGAAAACTGGAATTCAGGAATTTCCATTGTTCAGGATCTCTCATTTAGGGCCATTTAGATGGTTCACCTCTGTTACCTTTCTAAAGCTGATGTTAAATACTCCTCTTTTCTTTAATGTGCTACACTTTCCCTCAGTATATCTCCAGAAAATAAATAGAAAAATGGAAGAAGGTGAAAATGGCCAAGAAGATGAGTTAATTCCCTTTTTTTGGCAATGCAAAGGAGTAACTTCTTTTAAAAAACAAACAACCCATGTCAAGGAAATCTAGCTTAGTTGCTGACCATCAGTGATTCTTTAGAGGCACAAAATAGTAGCTCCAAAGCAAGGAATTTCATAGTGGGACAAGTTGAGACTTAATCACCCATTTTTGGACCTCTTAACAAGGCTTCAATGGATTTGTTCACATTCCCTTTAGAGAGATTCAGTTCAATTCCAAAAGCAAACATTAAATGCTAACTATTCACTGTGTTAAGCACTAAAGCTACACAGACAAACAGTCCCTGTCCTTGAGAACTTACTTTCAACAGGAAATAACCTACAGAAAGATAACTAAATGTAAAACAGGTAGAAATCATCACAAGACACACTAACATGGTGGTGATGGAGCTATGAATTGATTTAATCATTCTGGAAAATAATTTGGAATTTTGCTCTTTAAAAAGTAACTCAGGGGCAGCTAGGTGAATCAGTGGATTGAGAACCAAGCCTAGAGACAGATGGTCCTGGGTTCAAATATGACTTCAGACACTCCCTAGCTATGTAACCCTGGGCAAGTCAGTTAACCTCCATTGCCTCCATAGTAGTACCTTTTGTGATATCAAAGAACTGGAAACCAGAATAGATACCCAATATTTGAGGAAGCTGTAACAAACTGTGATACATGAATGTAATGGAACATAACTGTGGCATAAGAATTGATGAATATGAGCAATGAAAAGGAGAATAAGAAGACTAATATGAATTGATGCAGAGTAGAATAAGCAGAGCCACTCCTACTTCCATATTCTAATTACTCCAATTATGAGAAATTGGGACTCCTTCCCTTTCCCCTTTCTTTAACTCTGTTCAATCAAACAGAATGGCACAAAACTATACTCAGGCCCCAAATTCCTCTTTCTTTGCTCCCTCTTTGGTTTTTGAAGCCCACAGGATTTTGAAGGAACAATGATCTATTTTCCTCCAGTTTGGATGTGAACACTTGATCATCATTTAACCCCTTAAAGTTGCTCAAATGTATTTACAAATTTCTCTTGTCTCCTATGTTTGAGTTCCAAAGAGTCTACCTAGCTCTGGTTTTCTCAAGAGGAATGTTTAGAAGTCCTCTGTTCTATTAAAGAGTCGTCCCCCCATACATATACACTCCCCACCCCCAACCCTGTAGAAACATAAATCAGTTTTTTTGGTAAGTTATTCTTAATATTAAACATTTTTTATTTGGTCTTTTGTTAAATCATAAGCTAAAATCTCCTTTTCTTTCTGATAGTTGCTGTCAAGTCTCATGGCACTCTGATTATGAATATTTAATACTTGCTTCCAGAAGGGGAACTACTTGCAGTACTTTTTCTTTAACCTGAAAAGTCTGGATTTTAGCTTTGATATTTGAGGATACTCAGTTGGGGATATCTTTCAGGAAGTGACTGGTTGAATATATTTTTACTTTTCCCTCTGACTCTAATAAGTTTATACATTTTTGAAAAATTGTTTCTTAAATTGGAAACTGAGATGTCCATCAATTGAGGAATGGCTGAACAAATTATGGTATATGATTGTAATGGAGTGCTTTTGTGCTATAAGAAAAGATGAGAAGAATGATTTCAGAAAAACTTGAAAAGACCAACATGAACTGATGCAGAGGGAAGTGAGCAGAATCAGGAAGTGACATCAATATTATTTGAAGAATAATTGTAAATGACTTAGCTGTTCTTAGCAGTACAGTGAATCAAGACAATCCCTGTAGGACTCATGAAGAAAAATGCTCTCTGCCTTCAGATAAAAAAGTGGAATCTGAATGTAAAATAAAACATACTATCTTCATTTTTTAAAATTTTTTGTTCATGTTCTTTTCCATAAAAATGACTAATATGGGAAAAATGTTTTATGCTATTGCATGTGTAAAAACTATGTCATTTTTTTTATTGTGTGTTTTTTTTTAACCCTTGTACTTCTGTGTATTTTCTCATAGGTGGAAGATTGGTAAGGGTGGGCAATGGGGGTCAAGTGACTTGCCCAGGGTCACACAGCTGGGAAGTGGCTGAGGCCGGGTTTGAACCTAGGACCTCCTGTCTCTAGGCCTGACTCTCACTCCACTGAGCTACCCAGCTGCCCCAAAACTATGTCATTTTTTGCTCTGTCAGGGAGAGAGGAAGGGAGGAAGGGAAGTGGGAGGAGAGTTTTACTCAATTTTAAAAAATCAAGACTAAGAATTTTTACATGTAATTGAGGAAAAAATAAAATGTTATTAAAAAGCTAAAAATTATTTCTTGAAATACGGGATTTAGATTTCTTAATCTGGTTATAACTTTCCCAAAGTCTGATGATTCTTAAATTATTTCTACTCATCCTTTTTTATAGGTCAATTGTTTTTTAAAGTAGATATCTTATTTTGTTTAATTTTTCAGTCTTTTGGCTTTTTTACAATCTGTTTATTTTTGCTTCAAATATTCTGATTTCTTCCATTCATTCTTGTAGACTAATTCTTTGTGACCAATCTATCCTTTTTTCATAATGCTGTAGTTATGACTATTTCAAAATTATTTCTTTCCTCTAAGACTTTATCTTTGTTGATCAGTTGCTTCAGTTGTGTCCAACTCTTTGAGACCCCTTTTGGGGTTCTCTTAACAAAGACACTGGAGCAGTTTGCCATTTCCTTCTCCAGCTAATTTTACAGATAGGAGACAGAGGCAGAGTGAAATTACTTGTCAAGGGTCACATAGGTAGTAAGTGTCTGCAGAAGGACATATTTGAAATCAGGAAGATGAATGTTCCTGATGCTAGGCCTAGCACTCTATCTATTGCATTACCCAGCTGCTGCATTTTATTTTATTTTTGCCAATTATATGTAAAAACAAATTTCCACAAAAGTTTTCCTAAGTTATATGATCAAACTTATCTTCCTCCCTTCCCTTCCCTTCCTACTCTGTTGCTGGCAGGTGATTCAATCTGGGTATACATGTATTATTATGCAAAACATATTTCCATATTGTTCATTTTTGTGAGTAATCTTATAAAACCCAAATCCCAAAATATAAACCCAAATAATAATTGAAAAATTGTGTGCTTTCATCTGCATTTTGATTCCAGCAGTTTTTTTCCCTCTAGAGGTAGGTAGCATTCCCTGTCATAAATCCCTCAGAATTGTCCTGGATCATTATATTGCTGATAGTAGTATTGATCATCTTACAATATTGCTGTTACTGTGGACAATGTTCTCTTGGTTTTGCATATTTTGTTCATGTAGGTCTTTTCAGCTTTTTTCTGAAATTATCCTGTTCATCATTCCTTACAGCACAATACTATTCCATTACCAATAGATACCATAGTTTGTTCAGCCATTCCCCAATCAAAGGGCATCCCCTCATTTTCCAGTTTTTTTTTTTTTTGCTACCACATAGAGTGTGGCTATAGATATTTTTGTACAAATCTTTTTCTTTATTGTCTATTTGGTGTACAAACCCAGCAGTGAGCAGGCATTCTTTCAAAGCCCTTTGGGCATAGTTCCAAATTGTCCTCCAGAATGGTTGGACCAATTCACAACTCTGCAAGTAATGCATTAGTGTCCCAATTTTTTTTTTTTTTTGGCCACATCCTCTCCAACATTTATCATTTACCTATACTGACATATTGGCCAATATGGTAGGTGGGAGGTGGTACCTGAGAGTTATTTTAATTTGCATTTCTCTAATCAGGATAGATTTAGAACACTTTTTCATGGCTTATTGATAGCTTTGATTTCTTCATTTGAAAACTTCCTATTCATATCCTTTGATCAATTTTCAACTGGAGAATGATTTGTATTTTTATGAATTTGAATTAGTTCTTCACACATTTGAGAAATGAGACCTTTATCAGAGAAATTTGTTATAAAATTTTTCCCTAGTTGCTGCATTTTATCTAAGGATTCTTTGAACCCTCAATATTTCTTCATTGTTGGGAGTTCTTTTTTCCCTGTCTCATTGCTAATGCCTTTATCTTCAGATCTTCAATTAAGACTGTTCAAGGGCCAGACTTTGCCCTTCCTTGCACTGTGTCTAGATTTAAAAATCATACTGTCCTCCTCCCCTTTTCAGTGAAGAATTGGATATAGAAAAGGTTTTACCTACAGATGAAGAAACTGAAACAGAGAAATAAAGAAAATTCCTCAGGGTCACAGAGTTAGCAAGAATCTGAGGCGGGATTCAAACTCAGTTCTTCCTCATTCCAAATCTACACTCTGTCTATTATATCACCTAGCTGATGCCTAAAGCAATTTCTAGGGAACAAAGGTTTGGAAAATGCTGGACATAGAGTTTATTTGATCTCTAGGAAGGCTCCCCAAAGGAGTGGTGATCTTTGGAGCTCTAAGTATCTTATATCAGAGAGAAAAAGTTTAGACAATAGTCATATGCTCTCTAAGCTAAATTATAGACTCATCTTCATCATCATCATCATCATCATCACCATCATTGTGGTCCCATGATCAGCCCCTATAGACAATATTAGGGATATAATAGCAATAATAGCCCACCAATTATAGTAAGAATACTTGAGAATATGACATCCCTTCTGCAGGAGATGAATGTATACCTATAGATAAGAATATATCTCCTATGACTTTAGGTGGGGACATGATGCTGTAATTGGGACAAGATTATAGTAATGGTCTGACAATAAGATGGCCACTCACACCTAAGACCAAGGGATGTAGTAAAGGGTTTTTGCCTGGTCCTATTGAGACATTCATCATGTCCCAGTTCTTCATATAAAATCAAGACAAGGAAGTACTTGTAGAATAAGAACAGGGTTAAAAATTAACTATGTGAAAAATAAAATTATAAAAAAATGAGAGGTGAGACAGTAAATTTAACAGTTGCCTAAATAACCCTCATGCTGACTTGGCATTCGGCATTTTGACTATAAAACCAATTGCATAAAGGAGACAGTTTTTCTCCTGATGTCTTGACCTGTTTTTCTTGGGACCCAGAATGAACCTCTGTGAAGAAGAGAGCTAGGTGGCTAAGTGCCCGGCCTGGATTTAAGAGGACCAGAGTTCAGATCCAGCCTTCGATATGTCCTAGCTGTGAGAGCCTGGGCAAGTCATTGTGTCTAGCCCGATTGCCTAGCCCTTACTGCTCTTCTGCCTTGGGACCAATCTAAGACAGAAGGTAAGGGTTTAAAAAGAGAGAGAGAGAGAGAGAGAGAGAGAGATGTAAGGGAGCCATTTGCTGACACCACATCCAACTGCAAGTGATATTGATTCTAATTTTATATCTTTTATTCTTTTTTTTTTTTAAACCCTTGTACTTCGGTGTATTGTCTCATAGGTGGAAGATTGGTAAGGGTGGGCAATGGAGGTCAAGTGACTTGCCCAGGGTCACACAGCTGGGAAGTGGCTGAGGCCGGGTTTGAACCTAGGACCTCCTGTCTCTAGGCCTGACTCTCACTCCACTGAGCTACCCAGCTGCCCCTATATCTTTTATTCTTAATCGATAATGTTTTTGTATTCTTCGATGATGTTAATAATGGTATAATTACTACAATTACAGTATGAAAATGCGCATACTTTGCCACATCCTAAAGTTGAAGTCTTTCATGTCCAATTCAATATTAATTTTTTAAAAATGAAAATAAATGCAAAATCATTTCATTGGGGTGTGCCAGTGAGGGGCACTAACAATTTGGGTAACAAGGAAAAGTCTTTTAGGGAAGGGATGAAACTTGAAGGGAGGTAAGGGTTCCAAGGGGTGAGAGAATATTCCAAGAATGTGAGACAGCTTACAAAAATTCAGAGGCAGATGATAACAGAATGAGATCAGGGAATAATTAAGAATTCAATTTGACTGAATTATAGTCTATGATGAATAATGTAAAATGAGTATCTCAGATTTAAAGCTAGAAGGGACTTTATAGGACACTTAATGCAACCCCTCTTTTTACAGGTGAGGAAACTGAGGCCCAGAGTAATTTACACAAGGTGACATAGAGAGGACATTTCAAAGGTGGGATGTGAACCCATGTCTGACTTTAAGTGGGTTACCACCTTCTGTTGGAAAGTCATCACGAGGAAGGTTCCCATTTATGGCCAGATTATGAAGATCCTAAGAAACAACACTCATGGTCCAGGGCCCTGAAATGAACTCTGGGTTCACAAAGACTAGGTTTAATTCTTTAGGCTTGACCCCAAAGAGTAATTTTCTCTCTTTGGCTCATGCTTCTCACCTGGAGTACTTTAGGAAAATCTTTACCAGTATTCATGTCTATGTTTACTCAAATGTTAGTATCAGGGCCCTAACCTTCTATGAGACAGTGATGATGTGATACAGGTAATGTGTATGAGTTTTTATTTCACCCAACAAGGAAAATTTACTCAAGAGTATCTGTAATCTCATTGATTTGAGAATTTCCTCTAAAAATGCAGAGCACAATGTATCCTTGACTGATCATGTACAAATATTGTCCAAGTCCACCGGAAGTTTGCTGGACAAGATCCACCCAATTATGTGCTAGCTTAATTGGCATATAATTGTGCAAAACAGATTCTAATAATTTATTTTTCCTTCATTTGTAGTGAATTCTTTTTCATTTTTTATACTGGGGAAATTCATTTTCACTTTTCTTTAAAAACAATAAGGTTAATCTGACAAAAAAAGAAAATGATAAATGTTGTTGGAGGGGATGTGAGAAAACTGGGACACTAATACACTGCTGGTGGAGCTGTGAACTGACTCAACCACTGTGGAGAGCAAATTGGGACAATTTCTCAAAGGGCCATAAAACTGTGCATATCCTTCGGCTCAGCAATATCATTAATAGATTTGTATGCCAAAAATATCAAAGGTAGGTGGAAAAGACCTACATATACAAAGATATTAAATAGCAGCTCTTTCTGTGGTGGCAAAGAATTGGAAACTGAAGGGGCATCCAACAATTAGGGAATGGTTAAACAAATTGTAATATATGATTGGAGTGGAATATTGTGCTATAAGAAACAACAAACAAGATGATCACAAAAAACAAAAAACAAAAAACAAAAACAAAAACAAAAAACCCTGGAAAGAATTAGAGGAAGTGATGCACAGTGAAACAAGCAGTACCAGGAGAACATTATACACAATAATGTCTTATGGTCAACTGTGAATGATAACTATTATTAGCTATGCAAGGTCTAGTGCAACTCCAAGACAAAACAACAACAAAAAAAACCCCCAATGCACCAAAACAGAAGAAACTGAAGGAATCTGAATGCAAATTAAAGCATACCATTTTTTCATGTTATCTCCATGATTTTTTTTGTGTAAGCAACATGTCTTCTTTCATAACATGATGAATATGTATTGCATGATAGCACATGTATAGTCCATATTATATTATCTGCCATCTCTAAAAAAGGGAAGGAGAGGAGAGAGGGAAGAACATGGATTGTAAAATGTCAGGAAATTATTAAAAACTGTATCAATGTAATCTGGAAAAATATTTTAAAAATCAGACTAGCTACTGATTTATCTAGTCTCCTTTTTAAAAATGCAGTTTCTAGTTTTATCAGTGTTTCTTTTTTAAATTTCATTAATACAGTCTTTGATTTTCACATTTATATTTTGGTGTTTAGTTGTGGATTTTTTGTCACTTTTCTAGGTTTTTTTTAGTTGTGTGCCTAATTCATTGATCTGTTTTCTTTTGTTGTTGAAAGTGTTCAGACATGAAATTTCCCATAATGACTGCTCTGTCAGCATCCCCAAAATTTTAATGTTTAATTGTTTCACTTCCTTTTATCTGTTGTTTTTTGTATTCTTTGACCCTTTGAATTCTTTAGTATTAAGTTATTTAGCCTCCAATTCATTTTAGTGATTTCTTCAAAAGCCTTTATTGAATGTAATCTTGATTGTGTTTTGGTCAGAAAAGAATGTACTTCTTTTTCTGCATTTATTTGTAAGGTTTTTATGCCCTAATACTTGATTAATTTTTGTAAAGGTAACATGTACTGCTAAGAAATATGCATACTTTTTTCTATAGCTATTTAGTAATCACCAGAGATCACCTCTAAATGCTCTAAAATTAGATTCATCTTTACTTTCTTATTTATATCTTTGTTAGATTTAAGTCTAAAAAAGGTTACATTGTAGTCTCTCACTATTATTGTTTTAATCTTTATCTCTTCCTTTAAATCATTTTATTTTTCCTTTAGGTATTTAGATGCTGTGTGCATATATATTATCTTAATATTATTGTCTATAGCCCGCTTGATGTGGTTTCACTCTTTATTAATTTATTTTTACTATTATTTTGCCTGAGATTATAATTGTTACCCTGAGTTTTTTTGGTTTAATTAATTAAATGATTTTAACTGAATAAATTATTTTTTTCTCTTGTGTTGAATAAGCAAAATATTGTTTATTCTGCATTCTAATCCATTTTGCTATTCTCTTCCATTGTATGGCTGAATTCATTCCATTCATATTCTCTACTAAAAAAAATGTTAACTGAATTTCTTCCTCTTGTTGTCTTTGATAATTTTAGTCCTTTCCATTTATAATCCCTCATTACTCACCTCCTGACTCCATCTCCTTTGATTGTGGTTTCCCCCCGGGCTGTTCCTCAAAGCTGTCTCAAAGAATTCACTTTTTACAGGGCTCAAGCCTCTGCTTCAAGTGACTTCTGACATAAGAGGCCAGTCCCCCTTTCCTTAAGGGCTGGTGGAGCCCCTTTCTCTATACTGGTGGCTCTCCTCAGTTCCTTGTGTTCTGTTAAAGGGAATTCTTTGTTCTCTTTGAGTTCACACTTGTGAAAGGGAATTCCTTATTCTCTGTGCCTATTTGGAGCTAATACTTTAATTAACATTTTTAAATACAAGCTTGAACTAGGTGGAGGAGCTCTCAAACCACTTAGTGAATTCACACCCTACTTGGTACTAGGTGTAGGTGTGAAGCCAGCAAGATTCTTGGAAAGCTCCACCACCTAGTTCAAGCTTGTACTTAAGTTAGTGTTAACTAAAGTATTAGCTCCAACTAAGCAAAGAGAATAAGGGATTCTCTTTCACAAGTGTAAACTCAAAGAGAACAAAGAATTCCCTTTTACAGTTCCTCAGTTCTTTGGCTAAGTACTATTGCAGAATAAGGCACTGCCACACTGCTATACAAAGAGAGCAATCTTCCTGCTTTCCATAGAGAAAGGGGGGAAAGGGACAAAACTGAATCTTATTCCAAGTCCTTAGGTCAGAAATATTCTATATATATACAGAAAGAGTGTTGAGTGAAAAAGCTAGGGATTAACCTTCTTTGCAGTTTCTTGGCATATAACACACAGACAGACAGACAGAAAGACAGACAGACAGACAGACAGACACACACACGCATTGCATCTAAATACTCAATGTTCACTGATTTAAAGAAAGAAATAGAGATTAAAATAATAGTGGAAGACTGCAATGTAACCCTTTTAGACTTGGATAAATCTAACAAAAAGGTGCCCCTGGAATTTCTGAAATTGCTTTATCTCTTGGGTATAATTCCAGTTTTGGAGAGATTTGAAAGGTCATAAGGAAAGGAGAAAATGTCTAGATTTTTATCTTCTTTGTTGCATGACCTATATGTTTCCTCTATCCCCTTCAGATACTTAGTTATGATAGTTAATTTCATTTTCCTTCAGACTATTAAACTTTCCTTTCCTTTGCCCCTCTTTTTACCAAGAAGAGGGTGGTGAGAGAGGAGTGGTTTCAGCACCAGTGATCCATACTCAATACAGTCTCCTTTCTCACTGGTACCCCTCATCTCTTCCTCTTATCAAGAACCTATTCAGAGGTTTTTACCCTTTATTTCTTTACTTTTAAATTTCCCTTCATGATCTACCATGAAAGGAAAGTTAAAAGAATACAGGAGAAAGGTAATCATCAAGGATATTAGAGGGAATTAAATAAGACAAAAGAGCTCAGACTGGTTTTTAATTTTTTATGATCTTAAAAGGAAGAAAGAAAAAGAAGGGGGATGGGAATATATATAGGAAAAAGAGGAAGAAAAAGAGTGGACAACATAACAAATGTTTTGCTGTAGATGATCCCTTCCAGAATCTACCATCCCTCTTATTCATCCCATCCCCTCTCCCAATTCACTACTGTTTTACTGTTGAGTTGAATGTATTTCTATACCAAACACTCTTCCCCACCCCCCACTCTCCCAGGTGTATAGTCTACCTTCTTTGTTTCAGATGAAAGTGAGATTTAGGTATTTGTTTACTAGTATTTGTTTAGTCTTACTGTGAATCCTGATTATGTAAGATAGTAACTTCTACCTCCTTTCTTGCTCTTTATTCCTTAATATATTTCTTTCCTTCTTCCTTTTTTTCTCTCAAGATCATCAAAAAACCATGCCAAGATACTCTGTCTTATTTAACTCCCTCTATTACTCTTGATATCATCAAGGTTCTGAGGGGACACTTTTCTTCTGTTTCTATTAGAATATAAATAGTTCCTTCCAATGTATTTATGCTCCTCTTGAATCTTGTATTTGTATTTTAAAGTTTATACAAGCACTGGTCTTTTCATTGAGAATGCTTAGAAATTCTCTATTTCATTTCCCTCCTTGTAAGATTACAGTCAATTTTTTTTGATGAATTATTTTCAGGGGTAATCTTTTATCTTTTGCCTTTTGAAAGACCTTAGTCTAAGATCTCCTCTTCTTTATTGTGGCAGCTGCATATTAGCCATCTCATCCAGGGAATGATATGTTTGCTGCCCTCTTGATGTGAATTTTTCAGGCTTCCAGTGCTGTCTTAGAGTCTGGGATAGCAGCTTCAGGCTCTAGCAAAGAGCTATTGGCTTCAGCCAATATGTGCATTGAAAGTCCCTGCTAGTTCAGACCAATAGAACTATAGGTTCACCTCTATTCTGCTTCCTAGCCTCTCGACAGCTGCAGATCCAAGCTTTGCTCTGTGTGCTAGAAGGATCTGTGGCCCTGTGCCAGGACCAGAATAGCACAGTTGCAGACTTGTTCTTGGTCTATGCTCCCTACCCCATGGCACATAGCTGCAGCCCTTAGCCCTAGTCCAAGTGCTATAAGGTTTCTGCAAGTAAACTTTCTGCTTAGACCCCTCTTCTCATTGCCCTCTGGCTGACTCCTTTTTATCAAAATGGGCTAGAAAAAGGTCCTACTGTCATTTTTTCTTGGTTGTCCCAGAAACAATTTGGCCTGGATTCTTCCTCAAGCTTTGTTAGAGTAGTAGGGTGAAAGAACTGGGTTACCCTATTTCTTCTTACTCTGCTATTTTTGCCCAATACATTGTTTTACTTGTATATTTTAGTTTTATGACTAATTCATTTATCTGTTCAATGATCATTCATTGATCTCTTTTATTGATGAAATTATTTAAAGGTACAAATTTCCCCTTAAGGACTGTTTTGATTACAGTCCACAAGTTTTGGTATGTTTTCTTATTTTCCTTTTCCTTTATGAAATTACCTATTATTCCTCTGATTTGTTTTTTTATTCACTTTCTTTAAGATTAAATTATTTAGTATCTCTTTAAGTTTGAATCCCTAATTCAAAGGCCTTTAATGATTGTAATGATTATTATATTTTGATCAGTATTTAATGTTTCTGCTTTTCTGCATTTGTTTATTAGGTATTTATGCCTTACCACATCATTAATTTCCATAAAAGTACAATTTATAGCAGAGAAATATGTATACAGTGTTCTTTTCTATTCCTATTCAGTAATTTCCAGAGGTCTATCATACCTAACTTTTCTAAAATTCTATTCAGGTCCTTCTTTCTTGTTCATCTTTTTCTTTGATTTATGTAGGTCAGAAATCTACTGATGTACTATGGTTTTACTATTTCTCCCTATAATTTGATTCATTTTTCCTTTAGGTACTTAGATATTATACCATTTGGTGCGTGTATACATATATTTGTATATATACTGACATTATTTCAGTATCTATGATACCTTTAAGTATAATGAAGTTGTAGTATAATATCATTTCTCTGCTCCTCCACTCTTCACCTAATCCAGCTCCTGTTTATTAATTTTTAACTTTCTCTCTTTTGATCTCCTCTTTATTTTCTACCATGTAAATGATGTTTTACTTTTGATTGTTCCTTTCCTGACTCTGCTCTCTCCCTTAAATCCTCCTCTATCCTCTCCCTGTTCCTGTTTCAATATAGGATTTAATATATTTATACCTCACACTATTTGTGTTGTTTTCTTCTTTGTTTAGCTCAGAAAGTGGTGGGTTTTTTTTAACCCTTACCTTCTGTCTTAGAATCTATATTATATATTGGTCTTAAGGCAGGAGAGTGGTAAGGGATAGGCAGTGGGGTTAAGTGACTTCCCCAGGGTCACCCAGTGTCCAGGCTCTAGGTCTGGGTCTCTATTACAGAAAATGGTTCTTGAGATGCCATTTCCTTTTACCTCCTTCTTTATTTTTATACATGCTTCTCTTTTTACAGCTCAATTATAAGAAATGTTTTCCTCCAAATTCCAAATTCTTCCCATTTCTTCCTCATTTCATGTCTAGTATATTCCCTTTTCCTTTAGTTTCTTTCATCTCTAAAAAACAATGATATGAAATTAAGACATCCAGGCCGATGCTTACCTTTCTTTACTCTTTTTGTGGCCTTGACTTTTTCTGTTGTCTTTTGGAATATCATATTCCAAAATTTTTTCTTCTTTATAGTTGTACTCTTTCTAATTTTGACTATGACTTACTTGAACTCTTTCTTTCTTGAATCTTTTAGTATTTTTTCTTTGACCTAGACGATTTGGATTTTGAATGTGACATTTCTGTACAATTTCAATTTGGATCTTTTTTTTTTTTTTTAGATGACCAGTGGTCTCTTTCTATTTTCAATTTCTCTTCTGATTCTAATAGATCTGAGAATTTAGTTCATAATTTTATGAAATTTGGTACCCAGGTTTTTTGTTTGGGCATGCTTTCCAAGGAGTTTGATGGTTATTTCTCCTGATTATGTTTTCCAAGTCAGCTGTTTTGTGTAGTAGTTACCTTATAATTTCTTTTTTTAGTATTTTGATTTTTCGCTAATATTTTTTATTGTTTCAGGGAGCTAAGTTCTTGCCACTCCATTTTACTTTTCATGGTGTTGATTACCTTCTTGAGTTTTTCAAACTTCTGTTCTACACTGTTTCTCCCCCAATTTATTATCTATAACTCTTGTTTTTTCCTTTCCTCTAGACTCCTCCTGCCTCCCCCTTCCCCCCCGCATCTCTTTGTAGTACTTGTGGCCATCCATTTCTTTCTCTGAGACTGTACTTGAACTTGGTGGGGAATTACTATTTTCTTTTGGATTTTCCTATTGGTTTTACTTCAATATTTATTGTGTTTGGAATTTGCTCACAATTTCAGCCTATGTTCCTGGATTGGGACTTGCATTTAGATCAGAGTCTGTTAACCTCCTATAGTGGTAGAAGAGATAGTTCTTGGTCCTCCTTAGTTGGAATATTGCTGCCTCTAACTTCTGCATGTGGTGTCTAAGTCTCCTGTAGAAATACCTGGTTTCTGGCTCAGTCTTCTGTTGTTTGTTTGTTTGTTTTTAATTTTGTTTTTTAGTATTAGTTCTAAGGCAGAAGAAAGGCAAGGGCTAAGCAACTGGGGTTAAGTGACTTTCCCAGGGTCACACAGCCAAGAGGTATCTGAAACCAGATTTGAACCCAAGTTCTCTTAACTCCTGAGCTGGTGTTCTAACCAATGTGCTACCTAGCTGCCCCAGACTCCTGTGGTTCTGACTCAGGTTTTGGCTTTAATTCCTTATCCCTCTCTTCTTGCATAGACCTGAACCAAAAGTTCACTTCATTCTTTTGCTCTGGTCCTGATAGAAACCAACTGGATTTGTAGCAGCCCTCCTTCAAGATCCCAGTTATTTTGCTGTCCAAGAGCTGAAATGGAACCTTTTCTTGATGTGGCTACATTTCCATTCCAAATGTTCCAATGGATTATTTGTGCCTGACCTGTGGTAGAGCCTTCTGAACTCATTTTGGACTGGTTAGCCTGGATCCGAACATGGTGATGTCATAGGTCCTCTTTGAGTATAAGACAAATAGCAATCTGGCTGATGTACCTGGGCCCTGTAGTTGACCTGTGTAAGGGTTAAAAAATTAAAGGTTGGACTAAATGTATAAAAATGTGGTCACCAAAAATATATTATTTATCAGGATGACTTTTTTATGGTAGTTTATTTACAAAAGGAGAAAGAGTGAAAGTTAGGAAATGAGAGAGTAGATAATTACTCCAGCCTGGTCAGAATCAGGCAGGGCTTCGGAGGCCCAAGCAAAGGGGGGCCCAGATATAAATTAAACAAGGGTTTTAGCCATGAGTCCTCCTCTAAGATGAGGGGCCTCTCTGGAGGCTAGTACCTCCAGAAAAGCCAGGAAAAGGAGTCAGCCTTTTTCAATCACCCATGTGGTAGTTCTAAGGGAAAATCCAAGAGCAGTCTGAGGTTCTAAGCTGGAGCTCCTTCAAGGTCAAGTTCAAAGGCGAAAGAGCTGGTCACAGGAAGTTCTTGCCACTTTTAAAGACCCTTCCTTATTGTCACTCCTTCTACTTTACGTGGACCAATTACAGCTATAGCTTTGCTTAGGACTGCCCAGGGGGCAGTCAGTCAATTCTGATTCCTCACCCACTATCACACATGTGGGTCACAGACCTCTCCATACTTAAACATAAGTGGAGTGTATATACTTCTGGTGATTAAAACTAAAAATGGGCAGGGGAGAGTTAATCCTATCTTTATACTTGTCCCCTTCATGGACATTGTAATAGGGCTTTCTCCTTCCTGGACCATGTAGAAGGTCCCTCTCCTATCTGGGCACTGTAGCTTTTGCCTCCCCTGACTTGTGTCTTCTTAGAGCTTCCACTGGCTCCTGACTCTTCTCATGTTGTCCTTGACTATATAAGGAGTTTATAATCACATTTTTCTTTTCTTTTAGTTATTGTTGTTAATTCTAGTCCATAGAATGTTTTGTGGAAAATTTCAGCCCTTCTATAGGTCCCATCATGTTTGTAAGGGGGAGAAATGTGTAAGGGGTAAAAATAAAAGGTTGGACTAAATTATTTAAGAGAGTAGGGTCACCAGGAATTAAGTACTTAATTCCAAATGAAAGACTCAAGTCAGAATGACTTTTATGGTAGTTTATTTACAAATAGGAAAAGAGAATGAAAGTAAGAAAATCAGAGAGAGGATAAGGCAAGATATCTAACCTAACACGCCAAGTATTTTGCTCCAGCCCCTGGCTCAACCCAGGCAGGGCTAATTAGTCCTCAGCTGGAGGGGCCTCAGCCTTGAGTCAAGGGCCTGGTGATGAATAAAGCAAGGGCTTCAGCCACGAAACCTCTTCCAAGAGGGGAGACTTCTCCTGAGGATAGTCCCTTCAGAAAATCCAGGAAGGAGTCAGTCTTTTTCACTCACCCATGTGGTAGTTCAAAAAGAAAGCAGTTCAAGGTCCTCAGCTAGAGCTCCTCCAGGGTCCAGTTCAAGGCAAAAGAGAGTGTCCCAGGAAGTTCTAGCCCCTTTAAAAGACCATTCCTTTCCTGTGCATTCCTTCAATTTTTTGTGTACCAATTACAGCTAAAGTTTTGCTTAAGACTGCCTGGGGGCAATCAGTCGATTCTGATTCATCATCCACTTTCGCACACTTGGGTTACAGACCTCCCCCACTCAAGTGTAAGTGGAGTGTATATTCTTCTGGTGATTAAATCTAAAATTGGTCAGGGTAGAGTTAATCCCATCTTCACATGTTGAGATCTTAGTCCTCTCACTGATATATATCTTACCAGGGCCAAGTTAGATGCTTTTTTGTCATAGATGGGGAGCAGTACAATAATTCAACATCCAGTACCATGAAAAGAAGACTAACGTGGATCCAGCTATTCAGTCTTCAAGACCACATGACATGGAAACTATGAGAATACTTAAGATGTATAGTGAAAGCTACATGGGATACCTTAGGAGCTGTCTAACCATCAGAGAGTTTGAGACTTCCAGAACACAATGTACCAGCAAGGTAAGTGAATCTGGCTTCTTGAAACACATTCTCTTTGCCTCTGTTGTCTGTAGGGGACTGGCAGCAAGAGCAAGGATTGAGACAACTGATATAAGTCAAGAAATAAGGAAATAAAAGTACAGGTCTCTATTCTCTAGAAGGCATTTTACTCCTGAGACAATGGCAAAAGTTGGAGCTGTAGTATGGAACGCTGTACCAGACTGTAATTGAGCCTGATAGGATTCTAGGAAGCAGTTCGGTACTATTTGATGCATATTTTTCTACAATTACGAAAGCATTACATGATGACTTTGGACATGATATAGGTTAGGAAAGAACACTAAATCAAATAAGAAACAGGTTTTACTGGACCTGCATAGCAGTATGCACTGCAAAGAAGTATGAGATGTGCTCAAATGTTCAAAAAAAAAGTGCGACTAAATCATGCCGCATATTTGGAGATTAAGCACTAACAACTATTTGGAACTTGTCTGCACTGGCTTTTTATCTCTAGAAAAAATTATAGTAAAGATATAAGTCATATCTTTGTTGTGATGGATCATTTCATTAGTCAAGCCAGGCATACCCACCCAGGAACCAGAAAACTTTCAGTGTTACTAAAGTATTGTGGGTATTTCTTAATTCCAAGATCTACTCTGATTAAGGTAGAGACTTATAAGTTGCCCAAGGAAATGTTAGTTTTTAAGTGTACCAACAAATAAAGAACAACACTTTATTGTTCCCAAGAAGAGCTGATATTTCAGTGAATGTGTTAGGTGTATCAAGACATGAATAAAAGACTTAGGAGAGTTCAAATGTGGCATTTTCTAGCATATGCATGCAAATCAATGAGGAATAATGATGCAGACTATCCACTATTGTTGATGTTTGGGCAAGAGCTACTTCTCTGCCTACGTATTAACATACTGTCAGTAGATGGAGAAAATGCAAGTATAGTACTCATAATTAACAAATCTTTTGGCTAAAAGAGAAGTTTAGGAAGCTTGCCACCTTAGCTATTTACATCTGCTCAAAAGAGTTTGTGCAGAAACAAACCAAGGTAATAGTTGGTTGGTAATAATCAGATGTACTGACTTAGCTCTTTGTCAGCTTTATAAGAAAAGTAGCAAGGGCCTAAGTTTTCCTAGGGAATGTATTTAAGATATAACAGAAAACTTCTCAAAATTTATTAAAATGGATGACAATTACTCCCTTACAGTGATTCACATAGGCACAAAAAACATTGCCAGAAGGGACCTAAAAAAGATTGTTGGGTTTTTTTGTTTGTTTGTTTTTTACGTTTTGTGCAAGAAACTGAAGGTTATATGGGCACAGGTTGTGTTTCCTTCATGATTGAAAGCAAGGGATACAGAAGAGAAAAATTAATTTGAGAGCTGAACAGCTGGCTAAGAAGATGATATTCGAAAACGGAATTTGGATTTCCGGATCATGGCTTAAACTATAGAGATGATAGATTCCTGACCAGAAATAGAGAATACCTAACAAAAGATGATAACATTGAATTGGCTTAGTGTCTTGTAAATCTAATCAAAAGGACTTTAAATTAAAAAAGAGTGGGAGAGGTTTTGGCCAGGCTTGATATCTCAGAGAATAGCTACAGTGAAGGAAGAAAAAATAGCATTTGAAATATCCAGTTGTCCTCAATGCACAAAATCCATGAAAGAAACTAGTATTAAAACACTGAGTCCCAAACATTTAGACACAATTGCTCAAAGTTTAGACAACAAGCAAGAGTAAATACAGATCCTAAAGGCAGGAGGCAAACTTGACCTCAAAGGTATCACTGACATTTGGTGGGATGGGACCCATGACTAAATTATGACTCTTTTGGCTATATTTTATTCACAAAAAAGAGATAAATGGAGTTGGAGATGATCATTGTATATTTAGAAAGCACAATCACATGAGAAAATTCAGGTCATGGAAAGAGGAGGTCAGTGTAGGAACCTAGGGGATCCAAGGTCAGACCAAGAAGAGCCAACTATCCCACCCAAAATTGTAGCAGAAGGAAAAGCCTGATTTTGGCACAAAGCTTCAATTCAGAAACTAAAGTTGGACACATAAGTTAAGCAAAAAAGAACCTGACAAGAGCAAGGCTGAGGGACTTATGAGAAAGAAAAGTAGCCACATTCAGAGGAAGAACTGTGGGAGGAGAAACACAGAAGAAAAACAACTGCTTGAACACATGGGCTGTTGGGGATATTATTGGGGATGAAGACACTAAATGATAACTCTAGCCCAACTATCAATAATATGGAATTAGGGCTTATTCAATGATACATATAAAACCCAGTGGAATTGTGTGTTGGCTAAGGGAGGTTAGGGGGGTTGGGGAGAAGGAAAGAACATGAAACATGTAAATATGGGAAAATTAAATTTAAAAAAATTTAAATATTGGAAAATAAAAATAAAAATAAAATATAAGGTATCTTTAAAAAAATAAATAAGATGTCTAAAAAGGATATATTCAGGCATGCATAATGCAATAAAAAGACCTAAAATTCTGGGCCAAAAAAAAAAAAAAGAACCTGACAAGTATAAATAGCTACTACAGATCTAGAAATACCTAAAATCTAGGCTGGAAAGAGGTAACAATTATAATCCAAAGGAAAAAATGGACTTTTCACAAGGACTACATGAATACTTAGAAGAAATGAAGCAAGAATTACAAAAATGAAATTAAAGTTCTGAAGAAAAGAATTAGAAGGAGAATAAATAGATCAGAACAGAAAATGGTAAACCTTATCCAGGTAATAGACTTCCTAAAATTTAGAATAGAAAAATAGAAATCAATGACTCAATGAAACAGAAAGAAATATTAAGACAAAACACAAAGATTGAAAAATAGAAGCAAATATAAGATATCTGATTATCAAAAACTGCCTAGGAAAACAATTCAAAGAGAGATAATTTAATAATCCTTGGACTCCCTGAAATCCATGATTTTTTTTAAGCCTAGGCATTAAATTTGAAGAAATCATAAATTAAGACTGCCCAGATTTATTAAAACAGAGCAAAACAAAGATAGAAAGAATCAACTGATGCTCTGTTTGAGGTGTTGTCTAGCTGAAGGAGGAGGCCTGTAATCAGAGGAAAAATAACAGAGCTTCTCTGCCATTGCATAATGTCACACATAAAGACAAAAGAGAAATTGGACTTATTTAATAAAAGTATAAATGACTTTTAGACCAAATTACAAAATACTACACTCAGTGAACACTATATTCAAATGGTGGGATTGAGAGACAACTATAAAAGCTCCATTGAAGCACTGTCAGAAAGATTGCCCACAAAGATACAAGAAGATGATTGAATGATTGAGACTTTTTTTGGAATTCAGAAATAAGATCTGCATCCAGAATAAGCTTATTCAGGAAAATCAACATAACTTATTAAAACTGGATGACAATTCACAAAACAGGAATGGGAAATGGAAAAGCCAGCAGCAAATGCACAAGATCTACTGAATAAGAAGAAATTATTTCCACCACCAGCAAAGCCAATAAGGAAAGGCTGAAAATGCCATAGAACTCTTGTTATTTATATTAAGATTAACTTGGCTTTGAAATTTGAAAAATTTATGGTGGAGAACTTCAATTTATAGTCCCAAGTATTGAACCTAAAGCTCCTGAGAAACCATTCACAGTTTCCCTGTGCATAAAGGAAGAAAAAGGTTATGGACATTAAATAGGGTTCCTTCTTTGGAATGCTTGGCAGAATTTCAAGATAAAATAAGACTGATAGTTTCTGACCTTTCCTTGCAAATGTTCAGAAAGAAATTATTGCCCTGTTTCATAATAAATGTATACATAGTGTGTAAAGATGATATTTTCATTTTTTTCCTTACTATTCCCTTTAAAGCTTCTAAGTGATCATTTTGCATCTGACTTATTTTGCATTTTTGGTGATATTTTAGTTTGATGGGAATTAATAAAACTATATAGCATATTTGTGAAAGAAAAAAAAAAGAATCTATTAGTTTCCTCCTGAAATTCCCAAAGGACTCAAGAATATTACAACAAAAATCCAGAGCTTTCGTGTTAAAAAAAAAAAAATACGGCAAACATTTAGAAATAAGTGAGTTCGGGGGCAGCTGGGTGGCTCAGTGGATTGAGAGTCTGGCCTAGAGATGGGAGGTCCTAGGTTCAAATCTGGCCTCAGACACTTCCCAGCTGTGTGACCCTGGGCAAGTCACTTGATCCCCATTGCCCATCCTTACCACTCTTCCACCAAGGAGCCAATACACAGAAGTTAAGGGTTTAAAAAAAATTAAAAAAAAAAAAAGAAATAAGTGAGTTCAAGAACCAAGGAATCATAAAAAAGACAACTCAAGACATGAAAGCTTCTACTTAAAATAAGAGGAGAGCTTGGAATACACTTACATAAAGCAAACATTATGGACTGACAACTAAGAATGCCTTATTATGAAAAACTGTGTATAATGCTCTGGGGAAGAAATAGACTTTTCATGAAATAGAAAACTGATGAACTGATCATAGCTGAATGGAAACTTTGATATACAAACATAAGAGTTCTTTTTGAACACTAGACATGTAAATTTATTTTAGCAGTTGGAAGAATGTAGTGGTGTAGTGACAAAATTCTAATGGGGAAAAATGAAAAAAGTTTCCCTTGTGAACTTTAATATCTTCAGAGTAGGTAAAATAAAGAACTTGGGAGTTTATTGGCTCTGATCTAAAAGTATGTGAGGGGAAAGAAAAAGTAAAAGTAATACTTTAATGTAAAAAAGAGAAAGTGGGGGATGAAACTTCTTATTTCTCAAAATTGGGATGTGTGAGAAGAGTATATAATCACAGAAGAGGTAGGAGGAATGGGCATTAGATGAACTTCATTATGTGAAATGGGCAAAGACCATTTTAAGCACAGTAACACACATATAGATTTTTGTGTAACTATACATCAAACCAAACAAGGAAATAAGTGGGGAAATCAGAGTGTTAAGAGGGAGGATAATATCAGGGAGAGAATAGTCTCAAATAGAATAAACTTTCTGATTCTGAAGGATGATTAAGAAGGGAAGAAAAGAAAAGAAAGGTGAGGGAGTGCTTTGTCTCTTAAAGATATTATCTCTCTTTTTTTTTTATCTTCTGTCTTAGAATCTATATAGGTTTCATGACAGAAGAGTAATAAGGGTTAAACTACTGGAGTTAAGTGACTTGCCTAGAATCACATAGCTAGGAAGTATCTGAAAGCATATTTGAATCTAGGAATTCCCACCTCCTCTAACTGCCCCTAAGATATCATCTTTTATATAACTGAGTAATAACTAAAAATATTGTTATAAATGTAATTGAAGGGGAACAGCTAGGTGGCTTAGTGGATTGAGAGCCAGGTCCTTGCTCAAATCTGGTCTTATTGTTCTTCTGCCTTGGAATCAATACCGAATATTGATTCTAAGACAGAAGGTAAGGGTTTTTTAAAAAATGTAATTGAATATTATCATGCCATAAGAAATGCCAAAAAGAGAATTACAAAGAATCTTGGTAATATGAATTGTATAGAGTGAAGTGATCAGAACCATGAGAATGATTTATACAAGGAAAGCAACATTGTATAGCAAAACTTAAGAATCCTGATTGATAAAATGACCAACTCTGCCTGTATAGGACCTATGATGAAGCATATTCTTCTTTTGACAGAGAGGTGATGCCTCAAGGTAGGAAAGGAAACATATTATTTTTATACATGGCTACTCATTTTTTAATTTGCTACAAGGGTTTTTGTTTTTTTCTCTCCATTTTTTTAATTGAATTGGGTGAGAAGAGGAAGATTACAATAGAGATATCCCCCAAAAAGAAGACTACTGTCATAAGTTTTTTAAAAACAGGTAGAAACTCAAAAGGAAACACAGATAATCAGGACAATTTGGAGAATACGTAGTATGATATACTTTAAAAAATTAAGTGATATGAAATTGAGTTCCACAGTTTCACATTCAATCCTCTTTTTGTGTTCTATTGCTTACATAGAAATACTCTCTTTTTGGTGCTTAAATTCAAAGAAAAAAAATCTAAGGGAGAGAATACATTTCATCAGTGGAATGGAGTAGTGTTATAGGAAAAGAAATGTCATCACTAAAAGCCAGAGGGATTTCAGAAGTTAGAAATGAAGAAGTATAGAAGAGTCAAGGCAGGGGACAAAAAAAAAAGACAAGGTACACAAAGATATTAACTGTGAAGAGGGCAGAGCAAGAACTGGAACAGAGAATGATCTGCCACAAAGTAGTCAGATATGGTTAGAATGTTTAAATAAAGAGATATAGAGGAAGATTGGAAATTTTGGTTAGCTCTAGATCATAGCATTTTCTTGTATATATAGCTTGTTTATACACAGTTGTTTGCATGTTGTCTTCTCTGTTAAAATACCTACTCCTTGAAAGCAGAGACTATTTTTTCACTTTCTTGCATCCCCAGAATTTAGCACAGTACCTGACACATAAAAGGTGTTTAATAAATGTTTGACTATGACTCATACCAGTGAAGTGATCAGAGCATTTTATTAGGAAGATTTCTAAGGCAGCGATAATTAAAGAGGAAAGAGAATGGAGGCAAGTACATAGCTGACTACTGACATAGTCTATATGAAGACAGGTTCTAGCATGAATTAATCTGGTGGTAGTGGGAGCAGAAAGCAATGGAAAGACTATTGGGAAGATGGAATCAACAGGACTTGGCAATAATTGGATGTAAGAGATTAAGAAGAAACCAAGGCAATTTTGAGAATCATAGCTAGGAAGATTACTAGAAATACAGAAGGTATGATAAAAGACAGAGGCAAAGAGAAAAATTACTATTTCAGTATTGGACATATGGAGTTTGAGGGGCTATCAATGTATCCAGGTGTGCAAAAATTATTTGGATACAAGATTTTGGGAGATACTCAAGATGAAGACATATTGAAGTCAATTAATTTGCACATATTAAGTTCCCACTATATGTCAGGCATTGTCTATGTCTCATATCCTTTCCCTGCCTGCAGAGAAATTGCTTTCAATATACAGGTATATGAAGGGCAGGTAGGTAGTACAGTATATCCACTGTGCCAGGCCTGGAGTTGGATCAAATCTGACCTCAGACACTGTGTAGCTGAGTGATTCTGGGCAAATTACTTAACCCCCAATCATTACTCTTGCAACTTCTGTTTTAGAAATGATATTAAGAGCCAAGATGGTGGAGAAGGTACAGGGAACCATCTGATTTCTACAAATTATCCTCCAAAAAGCAGTGATGTAACACCTAAAAATGAAGTTTGGAGCATCATAACCCACAAAAAGACAAGGTGAAGTAATTTTTTAGCTCAAAACAACTTAGAATGCTGGCATGAGGATTCAAGTGCACCATGATGGAAGTGGAACATAGCCCAAGGAAGGGCCTATCTAGATAATAGGCCTTGACTACAATTGAAACAGCATCCAAGGCTTCCGATACTCTAAGCCAGTGATTCCCAAAGTGGGTGCCACCACCCCCTGGTGGGTGCTGCAGCGATCCAGGGGGAGCGATGATGGCCACAGGTGCATTTATCTTTCCTATTAATTGCTATTAAAATTAAAAAAATAATAATTTCCAGGGGGCTAAGTAATATTTTTTCTGGAAAGGGGGTGGTAGGCCAAAAAAGTTTGGGAACCACTGCTCTAAGCCATAGATGGTAAGGGGTGGGGTCAGACAACTGCTCAAAAGGAGATTACAGGGGTCCCTTTGTTAGTTCTAAGTGCAAAACTCTTGTTGTATTGCTGTTGTGTTGCTTATATACAGATGCAGAAAGCTGTCCTGGGTGCACAGTCTCAGGATGAGATGGGGCAGTAGCACAACCCAATGCTTACAGCTATAGGGGAGCAGGGAACCCTGGTCACAGTTCCAAGGCAGAAAAAAGTGCTTGGGGTAACTCACACACCCGAGAATTGGCCAGCAGAATGTTAAATACACCTCTCCTTACATCATACCATCTTGGAAGGACTGAAAGCAGATTCCCTAGAGCTAGCTCAGTAGGCAGCTTCACAAAGAACTTGATGCTTAGAACAGTGTTCCCTTCACCACTGGTACAGAACCCAACATTAACAATTCTTTAAATTAAAAGAAAAAAGAAAGGGAAAACAAACAAACAAAAAAACAACATAGAAAGTTATTTTGGCATCACAGAAGACCAAAACACAAACTCAGAAGACAATAAAGTCAATACTGCTGCATCCAAAGCCTCCAAGAAAAATACTAATTACTCTTAAGCCTAAGAAGAATTAATGGAGGAGCTCAAAAAGGATTTTAAAAATCAAATAAGAGAAGTAGAAGAATTTTTTAGAAAAAAAAAATGAGAATGATACAAGAAAAATAATGAAAAAAGTCAACAGCTTGGTAAAGAAGACCCCATCCCCCCACCCCGACCTCCCAAATACTGAAGAATTTAATACCTTAAAAACCAGACCAATTGGTAAAAGAGGCACAAAAATCCATTGAAGAGAAGGACTTTTTAAAAGGCAGATTTGGCCAAATGGGAAAAGATATATAAAAATACACTGAAGAGAAAAACTTGTTGAAAGATAGTATTGGCCCTTTAAGAAAAGAGGTACAAACATTCATGGAGGATTGATATTAAGACAGAGAGTAAAGGTTAAAAAAATACAGTTACATGATAGTAGAGCCTTTGGAGGTAGGATATTAGTGGAAAGGCTTTAGCTGAGATCAATGCAGTGGCATAGAGTTTGGAGCTGAGCTTTGAAGGGAATTCTAAGAGACAAATTTGAAGAAGAAATGCTTTGTAAGCATTGGGGAAAATCTTATTTAGATTTAGTAATGATTTGCAAAGAGGTGACTGAAGTCATGAAAGCACTTAATGGGATGAAGTAAAAGAATGTAGAGTGAGAAGATACAGGGGCCAAGGACATATCTCGCTCTTAGAACTTACAGTCTATTTGTGAAGATGAGACAAACAGAAATAACAAATACAAGTAGGCAAAGGGTTCCATAGGAGTGGTTCAGATAAAAAAAGAGAAAAAAGATTTTAGAGAAGGGAGAGAATATTTATATGTGGGATAACAGAACCATTAGATTAAGAAATTTCTGTAGGAGTTGTCTCACACTTAGTTTCCAAGGCAATCTAAGGTTCATTTTGAAAACATCCCAACCTTTGCCTAAAGGCAGGAACAATACATTTCCTTAAAAAATATATTTAAAATGCACTTTGTAATCCTTAAGGCTTTGTCTCAAAATGTAGATTAAGAGCTAGACAGTTCTCAGAGGTCACCTGGTCTAACTCTCTCAAGAAAATCCTAGATCTGTGTGAACCCAATAAGTGGAAATAAGTGACAGAACCAAATTCAAAGTTGACTCCTAATCTAGCACTTTTTTGCATCATAATGTTCATTTATCATGTCTTTTGTTGGAGAGTGGAAAGGTATGGATGTGAAATGTTAACTATGCAGTCAATTACAGTGTTTAGTTGTGTTTAACTGTTTATCTTTGTTAAGACAGCAACCTTAAAAAGATTGGATAATTTACCAAAGTAGTTATAATAACAGGTCTTTAATTAAAGTGAGACTATAGATTGAAACACTGCATGGAGCCTCCACACTGGGATGACTATAGCTGGGAATTTCTGTTGAACTCCAGAACCTGGGATCCTTATATAATTTTAGGGAGTGCAGGAGACAAGGCAACAAAATGGCTAAGTTTACAAACTTATGGAATGGGGATATAGTCATATAGACAATTCAGCCCATACAGTCTTTTGAGCTCTTTGTTTTAACCTCTGAGGAAAGTTGGTAATAGAAATAACTAAAATGATTTTGTTTGCTTCATGGGTTCTTTGGAACTGCTGAAGATATGTAAAGAAGTAGATAGGAAAACAGTATGTAGATAGATAGATAGATAGATAAATGATAGATAAGGTGTTTATCTTCATTTATCTTATACTTACTATGTATCAGGCACTGGGCTAAATGCTAGGAATGTAAATACAAAGAAAAAAAACAATCCTGAAGAGAACACATAGAAAGAGTTTAGAAAAAGGATATAATGTAAAGACAAAAGGCATTAATTAAACTTAAAAATGGAAAAAAGGAAAAGACAAGGATAATGAATTTTCACGGCCAAAGAAATAATTGAGATGTTTTGTTTTTTTCATTTTTAACTTAATTTTTCCCCATTACATGTAAAAACAGTTCCAACATTTTCAAAAGAAGTTTGAGTCTTAAATTCCTTCCTTCCAACTCCTTTGAGATGGTAACCTCATATAAGTTTTACATGTGCAATCATGTAAAACATTTTTCCATATTCATCCTTTTGTGGAATGAAATTCAACCAAAAAAGTAAGAAAGAAAGAGAAAAACGTTTATTTTTCTGTGGATTCAGACTCCATCAGTTCTTTCTTTGGAAGCATATGACATGTTTTATCAAGAGTCCTTTGGGATTGTTTTGGATCATTGTATTACTGAGAATAGCTAAGTTATTCACAGTTGTTCACTGTACAGTATTCCTGTCACTATCTATAATGTTATAGTTCTGTTTATTTTGCTCTGCTTCAGGTTCATGTCTTTTCAGATTTTTCTGAGCTTCTCCTCTTCATTTCTTATTGCACAACAATATATTCCATTATAATCATACTTAGCCAATCTCTAAGGGCATTCCCTCACTTTCTAATTCTTTGCCCCCACAAAAAAGAGCTGCGTTAAATAGTTTTGTACATTTAGGTCCTTCCCCTTTTTTATTTTTTGTATCTCTTTGAGATACAAACCTAGTAAGGGTAAAACTGGGTCAAAAGGGTATATACTGTTTTATAGTCCTTTGGACATAGGTCCAGGTTGCACTCCTGAATGACTGAATCAGTTCACAATTCCCCCAACAGTATATTGGTCAATCCTTTCCAAGTTTTGTCATTTTCCTTTTCTGACATAATAGCCAATATGAGAGGTGTGGGTAGTACCTCAGAGTTGTTTTAATTTGTATTTATCTAATTAATAGATAATTTTTATTTTCATAGAACACTTTAATTACTTTGTCTGAGAACTGCTTGTTCACATACTTTGACATTTATCAATTGGGGAATGACTTGTATTCTAATAGGTTTGATTCATTTCTCCATGTATTTGAAGACCTTTATTAGAGACTTGTACATTTTTTTATACCATTATTATTACTGTTTGTTATTCTCCATCTTATTTCCCCCTATTTAGTTTCTGACTCCCCCCATTTGCCTCCTGTTCCCCTGCAATTATCTAGTACAGTAAAATAGTTTTCTATACCTAATTGTGTATGTTCTTCCTTCATTAAGCCAATTCCAATGAGATTTAGGTTCATGTACTCTTCTTCCCAACTCCCCCATCTTCCTCTCCACTATGACCTCTCTTCCATGCCTCTTTTATGTGTGATAGTTTATCCCATTCTATTTTTCTCTTCTTCTTCCAATCCCAATGGATTGTGAGTGTTAGGACAGAAATCTTTAGGCTGCCCTAACTAAAGGACTAAAGAAATTATATGGAAGTATTTAAAAGGACAGTCTGTTTTTCTTATCCTAAAGGAGAGAGGAAAGCGGAAGTCCTATGAGAATGAGATGATGTCACAAGCCCTAAGGCCACAGTAGAGATGGGGAGACAAGTATAACCTCAGTGTGGGAGGAGGTCCCACCCAAGCAAGCCTCATGCTCCAATAATTAGGTCATGAAGTCCAAGAGAGTAAAGAAAGGAGGATGATATCACCCTATATCAGAACTATGTGATTGGGGAAGATAGCCAGAGGGAGAAATGTGAAGATAGTCACAAGTTAGTGAATTCTATATTTTTGTCTTCTGCCTTTTTCCTCAACCCTTTTCTTCTCTCTTTAGGAAGATGAGAATCCACGTTTCTAATCCTTGTTCATTAATACTGTTTTCTTTCTGTTTTTGCCATTTTTTTTCTCAAAGAAACTGGTTCCCTAACACCTCATGATTGTTATTACTGTACTGATTGGTGTTTGTGTTCTTGTGGGTAAAATGCAGCCATTTACAGTCACTGTGGGATCTAGTTTTGTTTGTTTATCTTGGTTAAAAGAGAGGGCTTCACCGGTTGGTTGGGGTTGTCAAAGAGGTATACAGAAATAGATAGGTAGGTAGAGAGATAGATAAAACATTTATTCAACACCTACTTTTGTGCCAGGCATTCTACAAAGTGAACCCTCTGATACAAAAGAACACTTGATTTGGAATCAAATTTGAATTTGGTTCTACCCACTTACTATCCTTTACTAGGTCACACAGATCTTGGTGGAGTCCCTTAACCTCTATAGGTTTCCTTGTATATAAAATGAGAGAGTTAAACTGAGTGACCTCTGAGGAATCTTCCCAACTCTAAAGTTTTGATCCTAGGCAGAGCTAAGGCAAAAGAAAGGTGATGGTGGTGATGTGCCAAGGAAATAAATCGATTTTATAACTGTTGTGAACATTCCCAGCAAGGAAGCTCTAAGTTAGACTGAAAAGAGATGTTACTGATTCATAGTTTATAACTTAAAAGCAAAGAAAGAGGAAGTGAATCTAGATCAAAAGAAAAGTAGAAATGCCTAAACCCAGGGCAGATTCCAGTGGGGAAAGGACTGGAGTCAGTATCACTAAAGTCAATTGCTTCAGGCTATTCAAGGTTCTTTGTTCTTTCAGGTTTGGGGAAACTCCTTCCCCTGAGGAATAGAGCTGGGGGTGGTGATTTACACCGCTAGTTAGGAGTGGGGAACATAGGTCACAATTCAAGTGAAAGTGGAGGCTATCCAGAGTGCTTTAATTTATTCTCCCACTCTCCAGACTTTCACTTTATACTTTAAAAACTCCTATTAAATAGTTAATGACTTAAAAAAAAATCTTATTGTTGAGTTGAAATCCAGCCATTGGTCCTAATTCTATCTAGGCAAGCTACAATGGAGTTAAGTTTCTCATTGAATCTTAGAATCCTGAATTGGGTGGGACCTGGGAGGAGATCTAGTCCTACCTCTACCTCTCCTACAAGATTTCTTTCAAATAGTCAGCCAACTTTTGCCTGAAAGCCTCTAGAAAGGAGAAACCAGTAGGCTCTCCCCCCATAGAAGGAAGTTGCATGAAGAATAGAGAAACAGAAAAAAGTTAGTTGAATAAGGAGGCAGAAATTGTGAAGATGACTTGAAGTTGTTTGGATTTATGAAGGACAGAGATTGAATCTGGGAAGGAGAAATTAGGGAAAACTTGAAAGAGAATGATTTTAAAGGTCTATGTTCTACTTCCTACTTTTGTGAGAGAAAAGTGGAGTTAGGGCAGGATCAAGACAGATAAAGGAGACTTGGGAGAATTAAAGAGTAAGGACTAGAGGGGCAGCTAGGACGCACAATCGATGTTGTGCCACACCTGGAGTTGGGAGGACATAAGTTGAAATTTGCCCTCAGACACTTTCTAGCTATGTGACCCTGGACTAGGATAAAAAAAAAAAAAAAGTAAGGATCTGAAGAGTCTCAGAGAAAGAAGTTATCAAGGCAAGAAGGTAGTTAAAAGGCAAATAAATGACTAGAAAGTTAAAAATATTAACAAGAAAAAAATTGTGAAAGGGACAGGAATTTAGGCATAGTTTCAAGTTACTGAAATATGAACAAGCTATAAAGGTCTTTTTTAAATTAAATTTTACTTTTTAGTCAATAAAAATGGATTTTTTTCTCCCTCCCACTGGGGGGGGGAGAGGGAGGGGAATCCTCAGAAACAAAACTCTTGTAATAAATATGCATAGTCAAGAAAAACAAATTCTCCTAAACTAGAGATAAATATACACATACAAATTATATATGTTATATATAATTATATATGAAAATATAGATAGATACATACATAATTATATTTTGTTCTGCGCCCCAGTCTATTATTTCTCTGTTAGAAGATGAGTAGCATGCTTTAATATCTCACTTCATATTTTACTGAGGAAATAAAAGCCCTTGTTTTGGTCAACCTAAAAACTACCAAAGTATTAATAATACGGGGTGGGAGAAGGGGTATTGGGTGTGGTTTAAAAAAAATAGCCCATACCTTCTTAGAATCAATATTGTATATTGGTTCCAAGGCAGGGGAGTGGTAAGGGCTAAGCAACTAGGGTTTTGTTATAATTATAATAGTCTTTATAATCAGGGGTCCATTACTGTAGCAGAGCAATGGGGTACCCGAGAGAGCCTGGCAGGATGGGTTTAAATTTGATTTGATAGGCACAGCTTTGAGAAGGGAATTACATAATCAAAAGTCTACACTACATCCAGGAAAGCTGGCAAAAAGGCAGGCAGTGGAGGTGAGAAGTGATACTTGTCCTCAACAATTCTTGGCTCTGGGAAAGAACAATAAAGCCAGCAAAGTCTGAAGATGGTCAGCAGCTGCATTCTACTGCTTCATCTCTCATCCTCTGACTTATTTATTTTTTAAACCCTTACTTTCTGTGTCAGTTACAACTCTAAGATAGAAGGGCAAGGGTAGGCAAACAGGGTTAAGTGACTTGCCCTCCCCAAGGCCAGCCCTTCTACATATACCCTAAATCCAACCCCTTCCATCTTCTCCAGATGGTCTCCCCCTCTCCCCCACAACCATCATTCCCTTTTTCTAACTTTCAATCTTTCCCTATCTTCTATTTTATTTTTTGCTGTTTACAAGAATGACCAGGACCCCCTCGTTCTTTAAAAAACAAAACAAAAACCCCTCACTTGACTCTACTATGTCCCCTATCTCTCCTCTCTTTTATAGTCAAATTCCTAGAAAAAATATGCTTCCATTTATTTTTCTCTCTCACTTGTTTCTCATTCCTTTGTAATCTTTCTTCTAACCTCCTTCCCTAACTGAAACTGCTCTGTTCAAAATTCCTAATGACCTCTTAAATCTTAAATCTAATGGCCTTTTCCCAAGCCTCATCTTGACCTCTTTGTAGCATGTGGCATTGTTAACCATCCACTTCTGGATTCTCTCTCCTTTTGGGTCTTTGAATCATTGATCCCTCTTGGCTCACCTCCTACCTGTCTGACCACACCATCTCAGTCTCCTTTACTGTATCATCCATATCAGAAAGCCTTGGAGAATGCCCAGATTAGGTTTTCATGACAATATCCCATTCTAATTTTCTTCCTCCTGATTCTCCTTCGCTAGATCTTCCTTCTTCCTCTGTTCTGGGTTCTCTCTGGTGGTAAGAGAGCAGGCTTTGTGATTGTTGAACTGAGGGTGAGGCAGATTGACAATGGATTATTCTCAGATAAGGGAATTTCAGCTCCATCCTGGGTATGGCCATCTATGTGTAGCTAAGGTGGGGTGGAAGCAACAGTATGCTGGTAAATATTTAACAACCAGTCTCAAGGAAAAATAAAAAAGTTTTTGACATACTTTAATCTACATTATTGATATTTTCTCCATCACTTTAAGTCTAGACAATAAACAAAATAAATCAAGCTCTAATTGCCAATTTTTGAGGCACATAAATGCCCACACAGAACACGTCACTGTTGGATCTCCAGCCCACCCCTGGGAGCGAGGGGGTTGAGATGAAAAGGGAGAAAATCCCACATTCAGGATAGCCAATGAAAATGCTCAGATTTAAGAAATGGGAGAAATAGTGAGGAGGTCAGTGCTACCAGATGGCAGAGTTGGAGAAGTAAAAGTGGTAAGAAACCTGGAAAGTTAGAAAGGGGCCACTTAACCTTTCCAATTTCAGGCTACTCCTTTTTGTATGTTATATATATATATAGAAACATGTCATATATATTTATATACTATATATTAGCTATGGTCCTGACTCCATACTCTGTTTCTCCTCATTGTATCTTTGCCTCTTGCCTGGAATACATTCCCTCTCTGCCTTTACTTAGAATGTCTAACTTCTTGAAAATTCAGCTCAAAGGGTATAGCTAGGTAAGACATGGAGTATCAGGTCTGGAGTTGGGAGGACCTGAATTCAAATCTGACATCAGATACTTCCTAGTTGTGACGCTGGGCAAGTTACTAACTCCAGCTGCCTAGCCCTTACCACTTTTATTATGTTTTGGAGTCCATACTTAGTATTGTTTCTAAGAAGACAAGGTTTAAAAAAAAAATTTCATCTCAAAGTTTATTCACAGACTTGTCTATGTCTCCCCCCAGTTACTATTTGAATTCTTCTTTGCCACTAGCTGTTTAGGGGGGGACAAGGAAGATTGGGAGAATAAGAGTGATCTCAAGAAAAACAGGAAAGAGCAGAAAGAGCAATTTAGCTGGGGGTGGGGGGAGACAGTAAGTTTGATTTTAGACATTGAGTTTGAATTTTTATGCATGTGGAATTTGAGGAAAATATGAATTTTCTAGAAGCAGCTAGCAAACATTTTTCAGGAGGTTGAGGGCTCAGGAGAGAGGACAGGGATGGAAATACAGATCTGAGAATCATCTGTGTAACAGATGAAAACATGACAAAAGATTAAATTAGTATAAGAATGAGAGAAAATAAAGAGAAAAATACAGAACCCGGGGAATGCCTATGTAGTATGGCTCCCACTTAACCAGAATCCCCTATATCTCGCTGTAGGTTGTGTGAGGGATTTAGGGGTATTCAACATCATGCAAATAAGTTTCAACTATCTTCCAATACATTCTCTACCAAAAAAGCAGGTCTGAAGGTCCTGTTTACCCAAAGCAAAGAGCATCATTCCCACTGGGTAGCCCAGCAAGAAACTCCTATGAAGCCAGGATTCTGGGACTCAAATTCAAGAGTATTTTGGACTTGGAATTTGGAGGGACCAATGCTATGTAGTAAGTAAATTAATCTTTGAGCCTATTTCATCTTCCCTCTCAACTTGGGTGATGATGTAAGGAGGGATTTTGTGTACCTCCCAACCCAGGTGTTAGGGGGTAGGCAGAATGTTTGTATGTTTTCTCTTGTTATATGAAGGTATATTCCTTTATAAAAGCTAATCTAATCATTAAGTGGCTAAATGGAAGTGGGATGCAGGGGAACCCCCAAATTGAGGAAAAAATTAGTTGGGGTTGGAGCCAATGACTTAAAGACTGAATATCTTTAATTCCCCTAACAAGGGCTACCAGAGAAACCTGGGGAGGGGTGACAATGTGATAAACTTGGTCTTTTGGCCATGAAGGTGTGAAAAGGACCAGCATTTTGAAACTTCTTCCTTTTCACAATAAGAGGGAGGCTTTACCTAAAAGATAAATCTACCCCCACGGCCTGATTGGCCTTCCCTTCCCTAACACAGCTAACTTCTCTGCCATCCAATATGGTATAGGCTGGCTCAGGACAAAGGTGTTACTAGGAGCCCATTGGCCCAGCCTTCCTTGTTTGCTTCCTGCTCATCTAGGGTAATAAAAAGTCCCAGCCATATTGGTTCTGGTCTTCTCAGACGTGATTGGTGCCCAAGTCTATACAAACCTCCATACTCTGATGACTGACTGATCAGATGCCTTTCCAGATGGAATTGGGGAAGAGGGAGTGTCTAGAGAAGCAAATGGCTCTTGTCTCCTTGTAAATTCTTGCTGAGTTAGAGCAAAGTAAATCTCCTTTATTAAATATTCAATGACTTGTTAAGTGGCTCATTTTGTCCCAACACCGAACCTGAACCAAAGAGGCTTTGACATTAGAATCCTACCTCCAATCAGGGCCAGCCTATCACTGTTAGAAAGGCATAATTTCTCACTTACTCTCACATTGGCAGGAAAAGGAACACTCCATGGTAAACTTAATCTCCTAGATAAGGAAGGGTTGGGTCATGACTAGAACATTTGTATGGCTCCATCTTCTGGCAATTAGCTCTTATAGTCTACCCTTGGTATCCCTTTGACATTCACTGCTTCTGACTGTGACTTCTTTCTTAGAATTTATTGTTTTGTGAGGAGAGAGCCAAGATGGTAGAGAAGGTACAGAGATTCACCTGATCTCTACCAAATTGTGCTCCAGAAAATGGTGACATAACACCCTACTTTTGCACCAGGGTGGAAATAGAGTACAAAGGAGCACATCAAGGCAGGCCCTACCTTAGCAACAGGTCTTGGGGGCAGCTAAATCAGTAGCATTGACTTCCAGAGCTTTCTCCACAGATGGTAAGATGGGGTTGAACAACTGCTCAGGAGATTACAAGGGTCCCTTTGCTGGCTTTGGGTGCAAGATTCTTGTTGCATTGCCCATCCACAGATCCAGGTAGCTGTCCTAAGTGTACAGTCTCAGGATGGGGGCGGGGGGCAGTAGCACAACCACAGGGGAGCAGGGGACCCTGGTCACAGTTCTAAGGCAAAAAAGAGTGCTTGAGGTAACTCACAGACCAGAGAATTGGCCAGCAGAATATTAAATACACCTCTCCTTACATTATACCTTCTTAGAAGAATGGAAAGCAGATAGATTCCCCACAGCTAGCACCAAAGGCAGCTGCACAAAGAACCTGATACTTAGAATAGTGCTCCTTTCACCACAGATACAGAGCTGAACATGAACAATTCCTTAAGTTAAAAGAAAAGAAAAAGACAGGAAAATAAGCAAACATTAGAGGGGTTGTAAACTGATTCAACCATTCTGAAGAACATTTTGGACCTATGCCCAAAGGGCATAAACAGTGCACACTCTTTGACCCAGCAATTCCATTTCCAAGTTTGTATCCCAAAGCCATAAAAACCAAAAAGGGAAAGGACCTAAATGTACAAAACTATTATTTAAAACAACTCTTTTTGTGGGGGCAAAGAATTGGAAAGTGAAAAGATGTCCATCAATTGGAGATGGGCTGAGTATGATTGTAATGAATTATATTGTTGTGCTATAAGAAATTATGAAAAACAGGAGGAACTCAGAAAAATCTGGAAAGATTTACAGAAACTGAAGCAGAGTGAAATAAGCAGAACTAGTAGAACATTATACACAGTGACAGCANAAACTGAAGCAGAGTGAAATAAGCAGAACTAGTAGAACATTATACACAGTGACAGCAATACTGTACGATGAACAACTGCAAATAACAGCTATCTCAGCCCAAAGGACTCATGATAAAAAAAAAAAAATGCCATCTGCTTCCAGAGAACTGATGAAGGCTGAATCCTGATCAAAGCAAACTTTTTTCTTTAATTTTTTTGAGTTTCCTTCCAAAAAGGGATTACTATAGAAAAATGGTTTACATGATTGCACATGTAAAATCTATATGAGACTGCTTACCATCTCAGTAGGGGCTTGGAGAGCTGGGAAGGAAAGATTCGAGACAAAATTCTTTTGGAAATTTTGGAAACTTTTTACATGTAATTGGGGAAAAAATAAAACTAAATTTAAGAAAATTTGCTCTTTTGTAAGATTTCCCTGAGACAACAATGCCTTGTGCAGTCCAACAGATTTTCAGTTCTTCCACTCTTTATCAGCCGAGAAAAGGCTGACTGTTAAAAACTTTCATACTGGGGCAGCTAGGTAGCTCTGGCCTGGAGATGAGATGTCCTAGGTTCAAATTGTGTGACCCGGGGCAAGTCACTTAACACCAATTGCCTAGTCTTATCTGTCTTTTGATTTAGTATTCATTCTGAGGCAGAAGGTAAGAGTTAAAAAAAAAAAAAAAAAAAAAAAAAAAAAAAAAAAAAAAAAGAATTTCTTTCTAATTAATACCCATTACAGAAAAGTCCAAGTCTTCACTCCTAGGAGCATTGGGATGACTAAATTATTTTCACCTTTTCCCTTCTCTAATATGGGGACAGGAAAGTTCTGTTTCCCTTTTCTCTATTTCAGCATATATTCTGAAATGCCCAATGAGCCTTTCTGAGGTTGAGGATAAACATTGCTCTTCCTTTGCCTTTTTGACTTGTCAGATCCTCAGCAGCTAGTGCTCAAACAAGACAAAAATCTTCAAGTTTTTGTGAGCCTCAGGGAAGCACTTAGTAACTCTGGAGGCAATGGGGTGACTTGCTGATCAGCATTCCTGATGCCACAAGGGGAAAAAAAAAGGATCTTTCCCTCATCCACCTACATTTAGCAAGGTAAGGGAAAGAAGAACAGACTGCACAAACAAATAAAAAAACAGAAAAAGAACTGAAGAAGGAAAAAGAGCAGGTAGCTGAGTAAGAGAAGCAGCATGAGAGTGAAGAGTCGCAGAAGAAAGGAGAGTCCATAAGGAGAGGTTAGGGCAATTCAAAGTTGTTGCTTTTCATCCAAACTATGGTACATTGCTAAAGCTATGAGCTCACATGAACCAGGTTCAATCTTGGAGGTTTCTCAATAATTAATAATCTATATTGGCTCATGTTTTCCTCTATCCAATTGGGTGTACTTCTAAGTATTATCTAGGTATCATCAGTTCCTAGGGAAGCATGAAACCAACAAGGTGTAGAAAATTTGTACCCAACTCAACAGAAAGTGAAACCCCTTTTTACGTCTTGCAGGGTCATTGTCAGTGTCAATGTAGATTCATGGTTAAATCTAGTTCCCCAGAGGAAATTCCCCTTTCTCCTCCAAAGTATTATCTATTTATTCATAGCAAACTCATCCAGGATGAATTAAAATCAGCTTATTTTTATCTGGGCACAAAATACATTTAAAAAATATTGGCAATATTTAAGAGTAATAAATACCAGTTCACCAGATCAGATGAGGCAGGGGAAGGGGAGGAAGTGAACAGGGAATAAATCCAGCAGGTATTAGGAACAGTGAAACAGCAAACTTTTGCCCCAGTAGATCACTGCTTAAGGTAATCAGTGAGGCAGACAAGAGTCTGACTACTCAGGATTATATTCTGATCAGAGATGCTGTGCCTTTTCCTTGTAATTAGCTAGTTACTGGTCCTGGTGTGTCTCATGCCCTGGCTCTTCTTTCTCTTGGGACTCTAAAGTTACTGTGCTTCATCCCATCCCATCTACAATAGCTTCTGTCTGTCCTTCCTGCCAAGAAAAATTTATATTTTTCATCCTCCTCCTCATTGTAAGGCACAGTAATAGTCAGGAAAATGTTCCTTCCTGCCTTCTCCAACCACCTATAGAATTCCTCTAGATATGCATTGTCACTTTGGGACTGAGACCTGCTTAGGCTAGGAAGGAATTTAGGGTTGTTAGAGTGTCAGTGTCCCTCCCTAGACCCACAGAGTCCACACGACTCACAGAACCAAGGAATAGCAGGTCTGATGTGCCACTTTGCATTGTATATCACTGACTATTCTTTTATCCTTGGGTCTGGTATTCCCTGCCCCATCATTCTCCCTTTCCCCTTTAGTTACTCTCTTGCTTTGTGGCTGCCCCTCTTTTCAGTCTATTTATGGTTTCAGAGTGCCAGAGTGCCCTCATCTCTCTTTCTTTGGGGTTTAAAGCCTCCAACCCTCTACTGTACTACTTCTACCATACTTTTAGCCATTCAGTTGTGGCCATCTATTTCCCCTTCTTCAATAAGTAATTTGTAACTCTTACAAAGAAAACCAGGGCCAAGAGGCAACAACATTTTCAAACCTCTTATTTTAATCAGGCTTGCAGTCCCACTCAGTAAATATACAAAAAGGCCCCTTATTACATAGCAGGGAAGACCTTGCCTATATCACAAAATGGTCCAGATCTATCATTCTCAGCAGAGGTAGGCAAATTTCATTCTCATATAATGAGAGTAATCAACTGCCACTATCTCCCCTCCCCAACTCCCACTGTCTCTAGGACATCATGCCACTTTCCAGGGGACTCTGCCAGAGACCCAGTGCTAAAGAATTTGATGCTTTGAAATAGTGCAGTAATTGCCTGGTTTCAGGTGATAGCCACAGGGGGAGAGAGAGATCTCAAGGGAAGTGGCCACTGAGCCAGGAAGGGCTCCCATTTGGTATATTTTAAAAAGAGAAACAACTTCTGCTCTCACTTTTTTCAGTCTCTCCAGATCTCTTAGCACAGAATTCTCTCTGGAATTTCCTTTAAGAGTGGAGGAGGGGCTCCTTTCCCTTCTCCCTCTTCTTGAAAATAATAGCTGCTTGCACATGGCAGCTGGCATATGTATTGCTTAGGCAAGCCTGAACCTGGACCTTAGACCCTCGCATCTCCCTTTTGCTTTGGATTTTTTTCCCAAGCATTGTTGAACAGATGAAAATGGAGATAAATGTTTCTAGCCTGTGAATTCAAATGGTTGGGGATTCCTAGATTCCTCAGTCAGTCCTGGCTACACTGTGGAAAAAACTTTCTGAAACTATATCCTTCTCACAAGAAATGACCATAAAGATATGATAAGCCTGAGCTTTGCCCTGGGTGGCTACAAGACCTTGAGAAGGTGAAATAAATGCCTTTTCAAAGACCTACTAAGTTCTCCAAGTTTTAATGATTGAAGTATTTATCTCTGGGTACAGTATGATAGTAGTTATGGGTTACTGTATCATGTTTAAGTCTTTGTAAATACATACTTTTTAGTTTTTTGGGTTTTTACTATTTCTTTTGGGTGGAGGAAATAAATAGCTGTTCTATTCTTGATTTATACTGGACATTGAGAACTTCGCTACTCTTTTTTTTCTTTTTCTTTTTCTTTTTTTTTTTTTGAGAACCCAGACATGAGCTAAATTCAAGCTTCAAGTGAATTCCCCCACATTGCTGGGGTGGGGGTGTAGAGAGCCAGACAGGCAAGAAAAAGACTAATTTGTCTCTTCAGAGGTCATGCTATCTATGATCTACAGGCAAGAGCCCAGATTCCATGAGGCTGTTTAGAGGGAAAGGGCAGGTGATCTAAAATCCTGGGCCAGCAGGAGTCTGTTGTTATATTTGAGGTTACCCTCTCTCCAAATCTACAGGATGTGAGGAGACTTCTGGTGGGCCATATCTGGGGCTCAGGGCTGAAAACCCTTGCTTTGGGCTGCCACTGCAGTTCCTTGGTCCCTTTGACAGCAACAGGGGGAAAGAGGATGCATCAAAAAGATAGGCCATTGAGTGAGGAAAAGCTTGCTCTTACTTGACAATCCTTAAAGGGTCAGAAAACTTCTCTCACTCTTTCTAAACTTCATTTCTCCTTTGAGTCAAGGTTGTCAGGTCATCATACAAAATATAGCCTTCACCTTTCAGAGGTGCCAACCATCTTTGTGTAAATGGTGGGTAATCCTTTTTGCTGGACCCTCTCCATCACTTTTTTCTCTCCATCTGCTCATCAGAAAGTCCAGTTATCTCTTCTATGTATTTCTAGGACCTCCTCCACTTTCTGAGGCTATTCTGTAGACATGCAAGTTGTTGTCTTTCAACAACTCTAACAGTCCGTTAACTCATGACTCCAAATACTAAATTTTTTTCTATCTTGTTGGAAGTCTCCAACATACTCAGCCATCATCCCATCATTTGTTTGAGTCACAGCTCTTCTGACATGCCAAAGTTGTGAGTGATCTATTAGCCTCTCTCAATAGAGAGATATACCGCTTATATCAGCATAATCTTCATCCTTTGAATCTACAAAGCACAGGGAGACAGCTAGATGAGCTCTCACCCAAATATAAGCACTCATGATATAAAGACAAATCCTGGTGGCAATCTATACATCTAGAAGCTAGAGGTGCCACATGTTAACGCCACTGAGATTTTTGTTCTGCTCTCAGTGTTCCTAACATAGTCAAAAAGTGTTAAAAAATGCTTTAAGCTTAATGAATGTTTCATGATTCTTCAGACCTTCATGACATAAATCACATTTCTGATGTCTACTTGCTCCATAATCTGTTAGAAAATGTAGGTATGTCGACATGGAATCTAGAAGCCCCCAAACTTGTAGCCTAGAAAGATTTAATGAACCCCAGTTTACTTAGCTTAAAGGTAAAAGTTCCAGGTTTAACCTTGTCTCTCGAGAATTCCTCCCTGAGGGAAAGTCCAACTTCACTAGTCTCAGAATAACAATTGTTATTCTGAGACTAGTGAAGTTGGAGCTTAAGTGGGGAGGTGTTAAGTATCTCTTTTGTCCCATAAGATTCTCTCCTTAGGCCAAAGTCCTTTGCCAAGGTGGCCCAGCCCTTGGCTGGGTCTTTCCCTTTGGTATCCATTGTAAAGCATCAGTCCCTCAATGTTATTCCTGTCTGGAACTCCTCATTTCCCTTTGTTACCATTGTAAAGTCAATCAGCTATCTTATCCTCAATCCCCAAGTTCCCCTAGAAAGGTATTTAAGCTTCCCAACTTCAATGGCTCCTTGGAATTGTCCAATCTAGCCCGTTTGGCTTTCCCAGGGGTCAGTGACCAGAGCAAGGAAAGTTCAATCCTGGGACTCTGTGTAGGCATATGGCACACAGCTCTGTGTAGAGGCCCAACTCAGCACTTGTACCCCTTTCCTTAATTTAAGAGTGACTTTTCTGACTATTTAATAGTTCTGTGTTTTTTCCCCAGTTAACAGGTAGGTATAACCTCGGAATTGCTCAAAGCATATGTTGCAATTGGCAAGACCCAAAACAAAATATAAAACAAGCTAAAAACAAGATTTAAGATATCATGATGGAAGAGCAGAATAAGTGAAGATATTTAAAATTGTAAGGGACAAAAAAGTACAAGAAAAGTAAATGAGACAAAATTCCCTCCAGCTAGCATCTACAAAATCTGAGCCAGGGGCCAGCTCAGATTCAAAATCATCAATAACAATCCCAAGCACAGATGAGGGATGAAATGGCCTTTTGAAAATAATAAAAATATACATTCCAATAACAGGAGAAAGAATAAAGAGGGGATGGAGAGGGAAAAATAATCTTTCAGAATTTAATTTCCAAGGATGAGGCCCTTGCATGAAAAGTTATAGTTAGGTTGGTCCCCACTTAGCGCATTTAGGGGAGGAGTTCTTGACTTTTTTTATGCCATGAACCCCTCTGGTGATCTGATGAAGCCTAGGAATCCCATCTCAGAAGAATGTTTTAAAATGAATAAAACAAAGTAGACATGATTACAAAGGAAATGAATTATCCTGAAATACTGTTATCAAAATATTTTTTATCAAGTTCATGGACCTCAACTTAAGAACTTCTATTTTAGGGATGATTCCACTGGAAACAAAGGAGCTCCAACTCTAGGTATACTATAGACAGATTTCACTTGTAAAGTATACAAGGAATGTGTGGAATTTAAGAAATGCTTCTTTTACTGTAGGGGTTTAGTGGGTGGATGTCCTGTGGGCTTCACAGATTCCTCTTCCAGGGCCTGGTTCTCAGGTACTTATCTCCATTAGGTCAAAACTAGAGTTCTTAATCCAATGCACATAAACTTGTTTTTAAAAGATTTTGATAGCCAGGAACCCCTCTCCTTTGCAACCTCTGTATTTTACTTTATGCTTTAAAAAAATATTCTGAGAAATAGGCTTCACCAGGCTGCTAAAGGGTTCAGTCCATGCCACAAAAGGTGAAGAACCCCTCCACTACGTATGTATATATCTGTATAGTTCTCCCTTTGATTATAGATTCCCATTTTACAGAAACTTGCCCATTTTCTGAGGGAGGGTCTGAATTAAACATGCTTCTATTGTGTTTAGAATTTCCAAATAGAGTCAGTGTTTGCTCTTCCTTCCCTTCTACCTCAGCATTGTTGAAACAAAGACAGATCCCCTGTCCCTCTCAGGCATCCAAAACTTCTTAAATTTAAAAAAAAAAATTTTTTTTTTCAAAGAGAGAGAACATGCTCACAAATGATAACGGTATACAAATGAAGAACTTTTTTTTTTTTTTGGTAGGGAAACAGCTGCCTAAGCTGTCATAGATGGGAAACCCAGAGTAGCTTCTTATCCGGAGCTCAGCCCTCTTCCAAAGGGAGAAGAAATCCTCTCCCAGCACAATGGAAATATTATCTTTGAGCTGATCCCTCTTTAACAGGCAAGTGAGAGAGAAAGCCAACTTCCCTGCAGCTGTTCAGTCTTCTCACTAGTCATTTCTCAGCTGCTCCTAAGTTGCTTCTTAACCGCTCATTCCCATTGTTTACCAGCAGAACTCAATGGTGGTGGGAGGTCCAGTTTTACTTTGCCCATGTTTTCTCTGGTGTAGTGGAAAAACAATAATAAAAAAAAATGCATACCTGACTTCCCTCTTTTCTCCCAGAAGCCTTCACAAATAGCCCCAGAGACTGATGTTCCAAATATGTCAAACACTAGTGAACTTTCAGATAATGTCTGCTTGGGTGTCTTTTCCCCGAATTAGTGCTTTCTGGATGAGAAGTCTAGGAAACTAGGGCTCCAGTCATCCCTGGTCTAGGAATTCTGCAGTTCTTTGCAAAAATCAGCTGGTGTGAATTTGTAATCTATGATTATTCAGTACATGCATTAAAATAAACATCAACACTTTAAAATAACAAGAACAGCCACTTTTCTGCCTTGGAACTAATACATGGTACTAACTCTAAGGTGGAAGGTAAGGGTTTCAGAAAATAAAATAAAACAACAAGAATGACCATTCTGGCCCATTAGACACTCATCCCACTGTAGCCCTGAAAACAAATGTTCATAAACAAGACATGTAAAAAACACAGAAGAGTGTACACAGCAGCAGTTGACAGCAACCAAATGTCTAAATTATATTCAGGACATCAAACACCTTAAGAGAACTAGCAAATCCATGCTACCCAAGAAATAATCATAAGCAGCAAAGGAAAAAAATCCCCAAAACAACCAGTTAGCTAGCTGTTAAGGGTACCAACAGAACTATAGATCAAACAAAAGTGTGATCATTAGCATATATATAAAGAAACAATGAACAAAACTGCACAACTCAGAGGCAGGTGAGGTTTTCCTACAATCATAACACAAGCACATAAGTAAATAAACAACAAAATAATGAAATGGACTATAACTCAAATGTAGTCATGAATGCCTAACAAGGATGGGAAATGCCCAATTCTTCATGACCCAATTTAGGATTTTCTTGGCAAAGATATTTTGGTAGCTAGGTGATACAGTGACTAGAATGCTGGGCTTAAAGTCAAGAAGACATCTCCTTGAGTTCAAATCTGGCTTCTGGCACTTACTAGCTGTGTGACCCTGGGCAAGTTATTTAACCCTGCCTCAGTTCCTCATCTGTAAAATGAGCTGGAGAAGGAAATGGCAACCCACTCCAATATCTTTGCTAAGAAAACCCCAAATGGAGCCATGAAAAGTAGGATGTGACTGAAAAAATGACCAAATAACATCAAAATGGCAAAAGGAAGGAAAGAAGGAAGGAAGGAAGAAAGGAAGGAAGGAAGGAAGGAAGAAAGGAAGAAAGGAAGGAAGGAAGGAAGGAAGGAAGGAAGGAAGAAAGGAAGGAAGGAAGGAAGGAAGGAAGACCAATATTCCTGACTGACTCTAGGCTTGTACTCTATCCACTGTGCTAGCCCATACAACAATATACATACGCAATTAGATGCAAGGTACACTTTACATAGGAAATCATTAGTATTTTCTCAGCTCTCTATACAACTATTTCTTCCAGGTGACATTTCTTTTTTTAAATCCTTCTCTTCCATCTTAGAATCAATGCTGTGTATTGGTTCTAAGGCAGAAGAGCAGTAAGGGCTGGGCAATGGGAGTTAAGTGACTTGCCTAAGATCACACAGCTAGGATGTGTCTGAGGCTAGATTTAAACCCAGAATCTCCCATCTCTAGGCCTGGCTCTCAATCCACTGAGTCACCCAGCTGCCCCTTCCAGTTGACTTCGAACACTATAAGTTAGTGTCGACACTGATCAAGTAGATCTATTTTGTGACTTGCTGATCTTTCTGTCTCTATATCTGTACTGGTTGATGGTATAGGCTCATCATCATCATTATAGATCTGCTTCCATAAACCTGTAACCATAGAAGGACTAGGCTGACTATCCATATTCCCATGAACTGTGGTCATCTCCACACCCTGGGAATCTTTATTGCTAAACATCCAGGCAAGGAAAGAATTGTTTCTGGGTTCAGTGCTCTCACTGAATCTTCAGACATCTGTGATTTCATTGGTATGGAATTTCCTGAGTGAGCAAACTCCTACTGTTGCAAGGTAGCACATTTTTGGCATCCTAAGACAGAAGAGTGGGAAGGGCTAGGCAAACAGGGTTAAGTGACTTGCCCAAGCTCACACATCTAAGAAATGTCTGAGGTCATACTCCTACCTTCAGGCCTGTTTCATCAACATTTTTCTCATTTTCACTTTTTCTAGAATCACAATCAGTGGTCTTTCATTCCTCCTCCCAAAATTCCCCCCTCCCCATAAAAATCTTGTAACAAATGAATATAGTAATAAATGGCATAAAGGTAAGTAATCATAGAGAAAACTTGTGAATTAATTCATCACAAAATAAATAGAACTAGGAAAACAATTTATACACACACACAGAGACTCACTCACACACACACACATACACACTACACATTGGTCTTGTCTGAAAATACATGCCTGATTCTGTAGCTCAAGGTCATCAACTCTTTCCAAGAGGCAGGAAACACAATTCAATTCCTGTAATTATTAGACTTTTGGAGTGATACCTAATCATTGCATAGAGGAGAATTCTCAAGTCTTTTTTCCTTTATAGTGCTATAACTATGATGTAAATGGTTTTCCTAGTTCTATTTACTTCATGATACATTAATTTACAAATCCTCCCAGGATTCTCTGAAATTACTTAGCCTTATACTATTTGTTACATGACAATACTATTCCTGGGCACTTCATGAAACAGTGGAAAGGGCCAGGAACTCACAGATCAGAGTAAGGGGTTGAAACTCTTTTACTTTGGAGATGCCTTCACCCCCTGAGGTCCCCATCTGTAATCAGTGAATTTCTGTCTGCCATCACTGTTTCATGAAGTGCTCAGTAAATCTATGCTTCGTACTGGTTCTACTCCTAACTTTTCTACCTCTCCCCATGTGGGTATTTTTTCTCTCAATGCTCTCACCACATAAGCAGCAACCACAATTAAAACAAGCAAGGTCTTCTATCTTGCCACTTTCCCCGTTAGCCTTCATCTCCACAGCATGACTTTGAGGAGGGACATTGTTGATTCCCCCAACTTACCACTTCCATAGATGCTACCACTTCTGTTGCTGATCAGTTTCTACCCTATATGTTTGACAGAAGTCCTGTTACCTCCCTCCTCTCTCTCTGTTCTTTCTGCTTCTTCTTTAGAGATTAAACAACCACAACAAATCATTGTAGCAGAAAAAAACTTCACCTTCATTTCTACCTGATGTCATATACATTTTCCAATTTGGGAAGAAAAGAAATTCTCCAGGTCTTTAGTGTCTTGAGCCCTTTCACAAGGAACAAGAATCACCAATTTTCAGCTCATTTTCCTCCATTAGAATATAAACTCCTTGAGGGATTGTTTTCTAGCATTTAACATAGCATCTGGTACATAGTAAGCACTTAATTAAATATCCCTGTCTCTCTATCTCTGTTTCTCCCCCTCTCTCCCTTTCCTCCCCCCCTCATTGTAGTATCTAGAGTTAAGTGTATTTCTCTGGATATGATATAGATCTGATTAGGGAATGTGACATGGAACATGAAACAAGTAGTAACTGACCTGAGTCTTTTGTTTTCAGGATTTTTAAAAATTAAATTAAAATTTCTCCCAAGTACATGTAAAAAGTTTCCAACCTTTTAAAAGGAATTTTGAATTTCATATTCTCTCCCTCCTTCCCACACTTCAGATGGTAAGCAATCCTAGATAGATTTTACATGTGCAATCAGGTATGCAAAACATTTTTCCACATTAATCCTTTTATTCAAGGAAAGTCGAACCAAAAAAAATTAAGAAAATGAAAAATGTTTGCCCAAGTCATTTGACTCCAATTACTCTTCTGCCTTGGAACCAGTACTTGGTATTGATTCTAAGAAAGAAGGTAAGGGTTTAAAAGAAAAATTAGAAATCCTACTTACAATCGAAATAGATCTGGTCAAGATTGGAGGGGATTCTTGTTCCTTGTGAAAGGGCTCAAGACACTAAAGACCTGGAGAATTTCTTTTCTTCCCAAACTGGAAAATGTATATGACATCAGGTAGAAATGAAGGTGAAGTTTTTTTCTGCTACAGTGATTTGATGTGGTTGTTTAATCTCTAAAGAAGAAGCAGAAAGAACAGAGAGAGAGGAGGGAGGTAACAGGACTTCTGTCAAACATACAGGGTAGAAATTGATCAGCAACAGAAGTGGTAGCATCTATGGAAGTGGTAAGTTGGGGGAATCAACAATGTCCCTCCTCAAAGTCATGCTGTGGAGATGAAGGCTAACGGGGAAAGTGGCAAGATAGAAGACCTTGCTTGTTTTAATTGTGGTTGCTGCTTATGTGGTGAGAGCATTGAGAGAAAAAATAGATATGGAGGAATTGGGGATCTTTAACCAGGTTCCCCTGCCTTGTTTCAATTGAGTGTAAATGACACCCATTTCTAAGAATGTTTCTTTGCTCTGCTAAAGAGTGGATCTAATTGATCTCATATTAGTTTCCCATAAACATCTGTGGTTGAACCTATTCTTTGCTTCTTGTATCCCTTTATTCATAGCACATGGGCCAGGGAGTCTCATAGGAGAGAGTGACCTTTCCTAGGGATCTTTGCTTTCCAGTCCACTGTTACGGTATTGCCATGAACCACTTTGGGGTTTCATGAGTACACTTCAAAGGACAGAATGATCATGAAATCTGACCCATCAAGATAATCTGGTAACACAGTAATGAGGGGAAAAAAGGTAAAATATTTGGTGTTAACCCATACAACTCATGTGTGAGATTTTATAAAGAAAATTACAAAACTTTATTGAAAGAAATTGACAGAAGGAAATACCCAAACTCTAGGAATATTCCACTTAGACAGGAAGGAAAGAGTAGAGTAAAAATGTCAACATTCAAATTAATTTATTGACTTAATCAATTGTTTACTGCAAATTTGGTAAAATGATAGTGAAACTCATGTAAAAAAAGTAATTGGTCTCTGAAGAAAGGAGATTTGCCCTGTAAGCCTTTAAAATGTAACTGGCATTGGATAAAACAGAGGAAAAACAGATCAACAAAAGAGAATAAGGATTGTAAAAATTGAACCAAATTTATACAAAAGTTTAGTGTTGATAATCCAATAGATATTAAACAATGGGGAATGTAATCATTCGTTAATAACTGCTTTTGGGGAAACCAATTAGCAATATGGTGACAAACAAATCTGGATCCATACCTCATACTGTCTACTACAATAAATTTCAGCTAGATTAAAAGTTAAACATAAAAGACCACAAAATCTTAGAAGAAAATGAAATAATTTATTTAATTCAAACATAGAGAACAGATAAATGATTATTTATTGAAGAAATGGACAAATAAACAGAGAAAAGAGGAAATTAAGTAACCTTTGAAAAATGTTTGATTTTGTTAATGACAAAAGAAAAAGTTTAAAACTATGAGAAATAAATAAGACTGATTCAAAAAATTTTTTTAAATGTTGGCTGCAGGAAAACACATTGCCAATGGTACAAATTGGCATATGGCCAATCATAACAAAAGTCATAAAAATGATCATAGAATTCCTGTTACTGAGGTATATACCCAAAGGAGATAACAAACAAAAAAATTAAAGCCTATGTGGGCTTAGAGACAGGAGGTCCTGGGTTCAAATGTGGCCACACACACTGGGCAAGTCACTTAACTCCCATTGCTGCTTACTTTATTCCCTTACTGCTTTTTTGCCTTGGAGACAATATACAGTATTGATTCTAAGACGGAAGGTAAGGGTTTTTTAAAAAAGCCTATTTGAAGATGTTTATAGTTACTTTATAATATCAAAAAGTTGGAAATAATGACCTAAATGACCTATGATATATATATAACAATATATGATATTATAATAATATGTTGATGTAATAATATAGTAAACAATAATATATAGATTTAATAAAGTGTTATATCAAGATTACAAATATCAAATATGAGAAATATGAAGACATATGCATTAACACAGAGGCTGCCTCCCAGTTTATCGGTCTCCTCTAACACTTAAAACGATCTCCATCTCCACTCTCTCTCTGCTACCTAAAGAGATAACACCTTAGATTATATTTTATTCAAAATTATTCCACCTCCATAAACTTGAATTCTTGAAATCTCTCTCTCTGATAAAAACTTTGATCAACCTCTTTCTTTCTCCCCGCTTTCCTAAAACCATTTGTCATCACTGGAAGACTTTTTCTTAATTTCTGAGTGACTGTCTATCACAGTCACCAGCTGTTTCAAATCTTTTTCTCTCTCAAGTCCCAAAAACCACTTCCACAACTCTCTATTGATGCTCCCTCCCCTTTTACTAAAAAGTCCAAAAGCATCCATCATGAGCTCTCTCCTCTTCCAAGTCCATATTTTCTCTCCTTATCCATTCCAAGGTGAGACTGCCTATCTAAGGAACTTTGAAACTAGTGTGTGTGGAGTGGGGCATTACTGAGGTAATGAGGTACCCATTAAGACTTCAACAAAAGCTGAAGATCTAAGAGATGAAAAGACATTGAAATATAAAAGGGAAAACCTTTAGATGCAAAATAAATATTCCACATCTTAGGAAAGGTCTGAGACTTGAAAAGTTTAATTTGTTGTTCAGTTTTAACTGTGTCCTGCTCTTGCTGACCCATTTGAGGTTTTCTTGGCAAAGATAACGAGAGTGGTTTGCCATTTCCTTCTCCAGAAATAGTTTAATAGGGAAAAAGAATAAAGATATTAAGCATTTCCTATGTGGTATGTACTACAACTTTAAAAAAATTATCCCATTTGATCCTTAGAACAACCCTAAGAAATAGGGGCTTTTATTATCCTCATTTTGCAGGTAAAGAAATCATCAAATTATACAGGCAGGTGTCAAGTGATTTGATTAAGAGTTAGTTACACAGCTGTGAGGCTGGGTTTGAACTCAGCTCTTCTTTACTCTAGGTGCAGCACTGTATCTATTTATCATATCTATAGTGCCACCTATTTGTAGAAGGCATCATCTCTACTTTTACCCAGCTAATCATCTACTTAAAATCTCAGAAGAGATTTGAGAAGCATAACTGATTGAATTGGGACTGATTACTCTTTAGAGATTGTGTGTCCAAACCGCACCTTCAAGCTGCCTGTGAGCCCACCACATTATCCCAGACAGCAGAGGGAGGAAATGCTCCCATTAAGCTGCTGGATGGAGGGGCATAGCATGCAAAAAAATGTCCTCAGGCTCAGTGGAGAGGAGGAATGGAGCAGCTCCCTCTAGCACACCAGGTACACATGCCATGTCTTTGCCAACATGGCTCTAAGTCAATCAAGGTGGCTGAAGTAAGAAAGGTTACTGTACAGGATAAACTAGAACTCTCTCATCTCATTCCTGGAGATGACAAAGAGATGAGCCTTTGAGGGAGTCAAAGAGACCAAAAATTGGTCTCTGCCAAGCAGCAAAGGTCATTACTCTAAATTAGTGGTTCCCAAACTTTTTTGGCCTACCGCCCCCTTTCCAGAAAAAATATTACTTAGCCCCCTGGAAATTAATTTTTAAAAAATTTTAATAGCAATTAATAGGAAAGATAAATGTACCCGTGGCCATCACTGCTCCCTTGGATCGCTGCAGCACCCACCAGGGGGCGATGGCGCCCACTTTGGGAATCACTGCTCTAAATGAAAGCACAATAGCTCTCCAGCTGAAAACAAAAACAACAAAAATATTATAACCCTCTAACTAAAGCTACTACAGTACTACCTGGCCAAGCCAGGGCCTAATGTGGGAATGGTTGAAGATGTCCATTGAAAAGTGAGCCCAAGTAAATTTAGTGGATTTATCCATCCAGCAGAGATGCCAGATATGGAGAAAAGCCCAGTGGTCAAGAAATCTTCATGATCCAGTTAGCATCAACTACCCAAAAGCAGAGGGACCTGTTGGCCTAATCTAGTAGCCTAGGTCTGGGAGTCAAATGATCTATTTAGTCTGAGTTGACATTAGCCACGCTCAGTGGCAAAACAGTCTGCCCAGGCAAGCTCAGCAACAGCTGAGCCTACAAAAGAGTGAGCTGAGGAGCCAAGCAACCTGCTTGACCAAACCCAGTAACTGACTGACCCATCTAGCCAAGAAATTGCCCCCTACAAAGAACAAATTCAATTGAGTATCCTGCTCAGTTCAGGGATGTTGTGCCCTCCAAGAAAATGACCCAGCTGATCAGTGGAAAGAATTATATCACACCAGTGCCACACCCCACAGTGGACTTCATGTCAACTTTCTATGGAGAGAAAGAACTTTGAGGTCTTCAAGATCCAGAGTTGTGTAGTGCCCAGAATTCTAGCCAGTTAATATGAGGCCATTTCCCAGAGAATAACATTGTTTCTTAATGGGGCATGTGGTTCATTAACAAAAGCTAGCTCCTTTCTCATCTGCCTCTTGTGAGAAAAGGACCCTTAGTAAGCCTTGGCTTTATCTTTTAGGGAGGTATGTTCTCTTCCTAATTGGCCAGATAGTTCATCCTTGGACCTCCCCTGGCAATCTCCATTGGTGGACATTTCAAAAGAGAGGTAGATTTAGAGATCTCAGTTCCTTCTTCATTATTTCATCACAGGGGAAGTGGTTCTTTACCAGATTAGGGAAACACCAACCCAGCCTGGACTATTTTAGCCTGACTTTGGAAGGTCAAGAGATTTGAGGTAAATGCATGATTTCTCAATAGAAATATTACTCATAATACAATTCAACATTAATTTTCCTTAGATGTGAGTTGCCTTCATCCTATCTTTTGCCTCACAAATATACTTAATTTATAACCATTGTTTTTTCCCCTCTTCCTCCACAGGCTCTGTGCATGCCAATGGGAGAGTTTTCCTCTCTCCTCCCCTCCCCCATTTTGGGGGGAAATGCTTTGTAAACTATTGTTCTTGTTATGACATCTAAGCCACTATCTTTGCTGAAAACTGATTGATTGAACTGATTGTTGGATACAAGGGTGAGGTCTTATGAGCTAATATTAGGACAGTCACCGAAAGGGTTACCCCCTAGAGCCCTTAAAGCCATAACCAAACTGCTGATGCTTCTGTGGCTTGGGGAATGAGCCCAGAGGGAATGTTACACCATAGTATAAGACAAACAGAGATAGCATTCCTATTCCTTTCAAAGATTATCAGAAATGTGGGAAGGCTGGATATTAGATATTAGCATTCTTGTTTGGAGATCTTCTGGATATATTGGGTCTTAGGAAAATGACAAATGACAGTCTCACATGGCTGAAAATAACAGACTTAATTAACCTTGAGGGAGATCTAAGTCAGAACTCATTTTCATTCCCTTTAATCCCTTCCCCTCCCTCTCCTATTTTCCCTAGGACTGCAGAGGGCAACACCATCTTCTTAGACCCTCAGGCTCACAAACTAGGAATCATCCTGGATTCCTCACTATTGCTCACAGCCCTATGTATCCAAACTGTTGCCAAGACTTGTTGCATTCACCTTTGAAGCATCTCTTGAATATGCCTCATTCTCTCCTTGGATTCTACCACCATTCTAGTGCAGGCTTTCCTCACCTCACACCTGGACTATTATAATAGACTACTGATGGGTCTGTCCACCTTAAGTCTCTCCCTCCCCAATTCATCCTCTATTTAGCCATGAAAGTGATTTACCTAAAACACAAGTTCTTCCCCCAACTCAGGAAACTCTAGGGGCTCCCTATTCTCGCTCTTCCTACATCTGGCCCAGCCCAAAAGGTGCTACTTGTTTCATTCTTTGTGTTTATATAACATAGTAACTGGCATAAAGTGCTCTTGCTGATTGATTAGATTCATCCATCTTATAGTAACAATTTCACTGAAACACAATATATACTTACATTCAAAAGCAGTTTCCATAGACTTCTAGTCTTTTGTTCAGTCATTTTTCAGTTGTATCCAACCCTTCCTGTCACCCATTTGGAGTTTTCTTGGCAAAGATACTGCAGTGGTTTGTCATTTCCTTCTCCAGCTCATTTTATAGATGAGGAAACAGAGGCAAATAGGGTTAAATGACTTGCCCAGGGTCATACAGTTACTGTCTGAGGCCTGATTTGAATGCAGTACTTTCTGACTAGGCTTGACACTCTATCCACAGTGCTACCTAGCTGCCCCAAGTTCTAGTATACTGACATTTGATCTTAGATTATGCTACCTCTTCAAACATCCACTGGCCTTTTCCCCTTAGTAGCTAGGTAGTACAGTGGATAAAATTTGGGGCTTCGAGTCAGGAAGACCTGAATAAAATCTGTCTTCAGGTACTTACTTAGTAGCTACATCATTTTGGACAAGTCCCCAAACTTCTCTGCCTAGATTTCCTCCATTGTAAAAATGGGGATTAATAATAGCACCTACTTCACAGAGCTGTGAGAATCAGATGGGATATTTGTAAAAGAGATGTTTAATAAATACTTGTTGCCTGACCCTGCGCTTACAAAAGTCTTCAGGTCTCCTGGAAAATGAGAGAAAAAGAAATCATAGATGGGGCAAGCTCAGGAAGGAGATCTAAAATCAGGGACATGCTGGTAATTTTTTTTTTAACCTATACCTTTTTTTTTTTTTTTAACCCTTACCTTCTGTCTTAGAATCAATATTGTGTTCCAAGACAGAAAAGTGTTAAAGACTAACATTTTTTTTTCAATTTTCATTTTTCACTGGGGGTCAAGTGACTTGCAAGGGCACATAGCAAGGAAGCATCTGATATCAGATTTGAATATAGGACCTTCTGTCTTTAGTCCTGGTTCTCAATCCACTGAGCCACCAAGTTGCCCCCCAGGCTGGTAAATATTTAACAAGTGGCACTTCATAGGACACACTTTTAAGTTTAATTTTGTGCATTTAAAAATTAATATCCAATAACTAAATATTATATTTTTATAAAGTTTTATTAATAATAAACTAACAAAAAAGTACTAAAGGGTATGTACTAACCGGCCTGCTCTCACAAGCAAAAGAGAAAGAGGGAGGAGTTACAGCAAACTATAAAACAGTAACATTTGCAAACATGGAGGTTCAGGAGAGATTAAAGGGAATTTTGGGAAATACTAGGGACTTCTGGGGGATGCAGTCCAAGGTTCAAAATCTCCATTTATATATATACCCCCCTGTGATCCTTTGGGAGACCAATCTCCCCAATAGATCATAAAAACACAATCAATTTATAAATTGAATAATTTGTGGATAAAAAGGAAAAAAAGGACAAAAATCAATGATTGCTGCATTAACAAAAAACCAATTTGGGACAGTCCCCTTTGGCATAAAAGTATATATTCAAAATAAATGCTTCCAACCCCTCCCCTCTCCCCCATAATTCAATTCACATCCCAAAATTCAGTTCTGGATCTTCTTCAGGCAGTGTGTGGTCTCTGCAGGCATCTTCATGGTGCCTTGTCCAAAGAGGTTCATCTTTTGGATTCTGGGAGATAGCAAGTTTCTTATCCTGAAATTATTCAAATTCAAATCAAAGTTCACAACAATAACAAAGTCCCCTCGAGGAAAAATAATAACAAACAGGGATCACTCAGGGATACATGTCTGAGTTATAAGGTGTATGAATAAATTGCAAAAGAAATAAAAAAATCTAAAAATCCACATAAGAGAAAAAATAACTTGTGAATGAAATAGAAAGTGTCAAAGTCTTATGTCTAAAAAAATCTAAGTAAAGGAAAAATAAAATTATAACAGGTTCTTGAATCAGGGCCCAATTAAATTGATTTAAGTAATTATGCATTTAACCAATCAGTAGCTAGGACTACAGAAAGTTTGCCACACTATGAAAGACAGAAAAGGGACTAGATTATAGGAGTAAATGGGAGCCAGGATGGCAGCTAAAGAGGTGCTTGTTAGAATGTGGTTCAGAGGAAGTCCTGTGTCTTAACATATGTTAAGCACTGCAACCCCGAACTCCAAACAAGTTCAACTCCTCTTGTCTTGTCTCAAAATTACATCAACCCCACTGGGATTGGTTGGTCTCTTTAACATTGTGCTTGATTGGCAATACACAGGTTAGCTTTGTGCTTCTTTGGCACTGTACAATGGCTCTTTTTAAATTCCCTTCTTCTGGGATCAGACAGAATCATTAAATAAAGTCCCATAATATTTAAACAGTCAATGGCATTATTCTATAGTTTAAAGCTTTTTAGGCATGCATTAATATTAGAACAAATGTATTTTAAACTTATATTACTGCAAAACCAAAAAAGAAAAAGATTAATATTGATTATATGTACTTCAAAGTACTCAAATACTATATTGAAAATACAAGGAAAAAATAATAAAAAATGTTTTAAAATAAAAAAAATATATACCTTAGAATCAGTGACACACTGTGTCAGCCAAGGAGAGGTAGAATACCAATGGTTCCTCACCAAAATTGATATCCACATCCTTTTTAAACTTGGCTAAGGGGGGCAGCTGGATGACTCAGTGGATTGAGAGCCAGGCCTAGAGACAGGAGGTCCTAGGTTCGAATCTGGCCTCAGACACTTTCTAGCTGTGTGACCCTGGGTAAGTCACTTAACCCCCATTGCCTGTAACAGATAAAATTAATATAGAAGGATATATATATATATATATATATATATATATATATATATAAAGATATTGGGGTTTAAAAAAACTGACTAAGCTAAACTTGGCCAAGATCCACTGTGTGAGTACAAATGATTTTTACAAAATAGCAGATTTATAAAAACAAAAAAGTAGTAGAGTAGATAATGCACATTCAAATAAAGTACCAAATTCCCAAAATTCACAATAGCCCAGTTATTGACAATGGCAAACAAACCCATTATTATAAAGCATTCACATGAGTTTATGAGCCACTTGCTGTGTGATATTTAAAAGATCTATGAACTGATCTATATTTGTCACAAATTCAACAGCTATATGAAATCTTTCAACCTTTGCAGCTGCTGATAAAAACCTATTTTGAGTCTATAACATCACCAAGAATTTAGATCCTTCTGGTGGAAGAATAGAATAAGCTGAAGAGTTAAAATTGTTAAATCATCCAGAAGCCACTTGCTACCTGGGGAATGCTCCCTCTTTGGAGCTACCACACCCTAGGAACATTTTCCTAGTACCTCTGGTATAAGACTGTTACATATCTCATTCATTAAATTTTATAAATGTGGAGGTGGGGATTTATAATAATGTCATTGCACTTTACTTCAGCTACAAAATGGACCCTTTAAAAAGCAATTGAGATACTTAGCTCATTAAATTCTCCAAAGGTTGTATGTAGATTGTGACCAGTTTTTTGATGGAGTCCGTCTTTCATCATGCATGTGACAATTAACCTTTGTTAATAAATAAAAGAAAAGGTTGTATAAGTAACATGTGACTTCAATAGTTGAGATGATAAATCCAGGATACATAAGGCTTATGGGCTTTTTTACAATGATATGTTGTTCAGTACAAGTCATAGGGAAATAGTACAGATAAACTTAAAAAAAATTTAAACCTTAAAGCAATCAGCAATATACAATAATATAAGCAAATGACAAGGTACAGGCAGGACAGTCAAAAACCTTTTTACCAATCAGAATAGACTCGTTTACTATCTTGAGGGGAGAAGCTGAGACTGATTAGTAAGCAGTAAACTTCCAGATCTCTTTTAAGGTTCTTTCCCCTCACCCATATAAATCAACCATTTGCATTTTGTTTGTCAGAGCTCTGAATTTCATCATAGTGAGGGAGCTGCACTGAGCATAGTGTGGTTGACCCTCATAATGGGTATGGTGTAGAAGTTGGGTAAACCAAAATGCTAAAATGTGAAGAAATGAATTTCTCCCCTGAATCTTAAGATTAGTCAAGCTCTCAATTCTCACAACACCCCCCAGGATCAGAATTAAGCAGATCCAAACTGCACTAGTGAGCTCAAGGAATTCAAATTGCAGAGATTCAAGCATGCTTTGCAATAGCATTATTCCTCCAAAAACCAAAAAGCTGAATGGAGTTTATTTTAATAAACAGGGAAAAAAGCAAAATTACTAGGGAGGACAATAGGGTATTTGCATATGAAAGAACTGATTATTCCTGGTACTTTAAGTCAGGAGAGAGAAGGGAAAAGCAGGCTTATTTCCTAAAGTTTTGACTTCAAATCTATTGATTTTAGGCTTTTTGTGCCCTCAAAAAAAAGATGGCAGAGGAGTCCCCTTTCTGTGAAAAAATCCCAAGGTGCAAGTCTCAGGATCTCCTTACGACTTTGGCTTAAAAAAGGGCTAGCACAGGCTGGAAAACACACGTGGGGTGGAGGAAGGGATTGGGTAGAAAGATTTTTATGTCACCTTCTTAAAAAATAATCAACTTTGAATGGTGGATGGATCTGGTCAAGGCAAGCAAAGGCTGCAGGCTGAGTGAGGAGTGGTGAGGAACCCTGGCTTAAGCAGATAGACGGAACAGCAGCAGTGGCAGTGGGAGACAGGTGGGCAGGTCTGGAGCCAGCAAGCAGTAGAAGCAGACCCCTTGCAAAACTTATCTAAAATCTTAAAAAGATTTTTTTTTTAGAATTCTGTCCCTTCAGGTTGCCATAATGTGGATTTTTAAATTAATATCCAAAAACTAAATATTATATTTTTTATAAAGTTTTATTAATAATAAACTAACAAAAAATACTAGCTAAAGGGTACTAACCAGCCTGCTCCCAGGAGCAAAAGAAAAAGAGGGAAGAGTTACAGCAAACTATAAAACAATAATGTGACCACTGTAAGAAATAAAAATGAATATAAAAGGTTAGCTTTAAAAATATTATAGTTTTAAAAGATTTAAAGATTTATTGGTAGCCATTAGAAAAATGAAGCCACGCGCCATGCTAAGAGTCAGTTTAAAAAACCGTGCGCCTTTCCTGTCACCTCCATTGTGGATAGATCACAAAGAGGAAGTGCCAGTCCAGCCACTTGAATTTATCCTCCTTTCTACATCATTATGTAACTTCTACATCATCACGTAAGACAGGAAGCCAGTGAGCTCATGGCAAATGTAGTTCAAGGACTCACAAATTTCCAATAACACATTCCCCCTTGTGATCCTCTTGGAGACCAGTTTCCCCAAAAGGATCACAAAAACATAACTAACTTATAAATTACAGAAATTTGGGGATAGAAGAAAAGAGGACAAAATCAATGATCCAATGATTGCTAGGTGCATTGACAAAAAGCCAATTAGGGGTTAGTCCCCTTTGACATTAAGAGTATACATTCAAAATAACTTTATTCAACCCCCCATAGTTCAATCAACTGCAAAGTTCATTCTTGATCTTCTTGACGCAGTGTAGGTTTATGTAGGCATCTTCATAGTGCTTTCTCCAAATGGGTTTGTTGTCTGGATTCTGGGAGGTAGCAAGTTTCTTATCCTGAAATTACTCCCAAAAGAATTTAAACTTGATAGATTATAATACATACATAACCCCCTGAGAAGAATTAATAACACATTTCCCCCTGAAGAAGGTAAAGGCCAACATCCAGATCAACTAAGGATACATGGCTGAGTTATGGGGGTGTATGAGTCAATTATCAAAAGAAATCCAAAAAACAAAACAAAAAAATCCAAAGAAAAAAGAAAAAATAATTTGTGGATGAAAAATAAAAAGTCAAAGTCTTATGTGCAAACATGTAAGTAAAGGAAAAATAAAACTTATAACAGGGTCCTTGAATCAAGGCCCAATTAAAGTGATTTATGTAATTACACACTTACTCATTTAGTAGCCATGACTACAGAAAGTTGCCACACTTATAAGAGAAAGAAAAAGGGAATAGAATTTTGTGTGAAAGGGAAGTGTCATTCCCTGGTCTGATTTGCCTTCACTCTCAGGGATATGGCAAGCCAGGATGATAGCCAACCTTTGGTACTTGACTAGGATGTAACTCAAGGAAGTCTAGCCTCTAATATGTAAGAACAGCCACAACCCTGAACCCCAAACACTAGGTTCAAGTCCTTCAGTATTGGCTTAGAAGTTCTCAATCCTACCTGGTCCTTTTTTGACCTTGTGCTTCTAGGCACTGTGCAGATTTGCACTGTATAGTGGCTCTGTTGTTCCCTTCTTCTAGAATCAAACAGAATCATTAATCACAGTACCATAACATTTATCAATAAATGGCAGGTTACCATAGTCTAAGACTTTTAGGTATGCACGAATATTATAGCAAATATATATTTATATATTAAAATTATATTACTGTAAAATAAAAATATTAATATTGATAATGTGTTCAAGTACAAAAATGGGAGAAAAAAGAAACTCAAATGCTGTATTGCACATACAAGGGAAAAATAATAAAAGAATGTTTTAAAAATCAAAAATATATAGCTTAGAATCAGTGAAAGGTTTCTCACCCAAAATGAGATCCATTTCCTTTTAAACTTTGCCATGAACTCTTGTGAGTGCAAATGGCTTTTTACAAAATAGCAGATTTATAATGCACATTCAAATAAAGTACCAAAATTCCACAATATTACAATAACACATTTAAAGACAATAGCAAACAAACCCACTATCATATAGGATTCACATATTTCTACATAGCCACTTGCTATGATGTTTAAAAGATGTATACTTGTCACAAATTCAACAGGTATAGCAAATCATTCAACCTTGGCTGAAATATTTTTAACAAACTCTATTACTGCCTCCATCCAAATGTGGGGCAGAGCCTAGAGAACAAAACACAAAGCTGATAAAAAACCTTTTTGGGTCTAAAATATCACTAAGAATTTTAGACCCTTCTGGTGGGAAAGTAAATTAAAATAAAGAGTTAAAATATCATGCATGCAGAAGTTCTTTTTGGCTTCCTGCTTTTATATATAAAGAGTTTGGGTAGGAAACTTCTATTTGGTTTCTCTACCTTTTTAAGACAACATTCTTTATTATACATAGCTATCTATATATCTATCTATCTATCTATCATCTATACACACACACACACACACACACACATATATCTATCATCCATTTAGAAGGTACTATAAAATCCTAAAATCAATTTTAAAGATGCCTTATAAAATTACAATTTAAATTCTTAAGTGATCATATTTTTCAAGGTTGTATACAATTGTAATCAGTTTTGAGTCCATCTATCATCATATGTGACAATTAATAGAGGCAAAGTAAAAGAAAAGACTTGTATAAGCAACATGTGACTCTGATAGTTGAGATGACAAATTCAGGATACATAAGACTTATGGGCTTTTACAACTTAAAAAAATTTTGTGTAAGATGTTCATGGGCTTTTTACAATGATATTGTTGTTCAGTAAAATCATGGGGAAATAGTACAGATTCAGTAAAATCATATAACATAATAGATATTAATTAGCTTAATACAAATACACTTAAAATTTTTTAAACCTTAAAAAAATTAGCAAATACAATAATATAAGCAAATGACGTTACAAGCAATGTAGTAAAAAACCTTTTTACCAATCAGAATCAACTTGTTCACTATTGGGGAGTTACGATAAAATCATGAACAGTATTTATCTAATAGTCAAAAACAGCTTAAAATGATTTAGTGTAACAGAAAGACATTGATCAGATTAACATGAACTTAAAACTACAAAATTAAATCATAAAACAACAATCAGCAAAGTACAATAAGATACAAAAAACAATGGAGTCTGAGTAGGCATACTAATTTTACCTCTAGACTTTTAAAAGTTCTTTTTCTATCCATTCAAGTTCCTTTCATCAGAACTCTGGGATCTCCCACAGGGAGGAAGAATGCTACACCGAGCATGGTGTAGAGCAGTGATGGGCAAAGTATGGCCTGCGGGCCAGATGCGGCCCCCTGAAATGTTCTATCCAGCCACTTGACATGATTCCTAATCTGACGAATACAATGAGTAGGATACAATACAATGAAACTTTGAAAGAGTTGCCTTAGAAACAGACTGACAGATAAGCATTTCCTTTCCTTTGGCCCCTCTTTAAAAAGTTTGCCCATCACTGGTGTAGAGGAATCCCAAATTGGGTATAGTTTATAGTCTGGGTAGGCCATGGGTTGTAGGGAGATGAATTTCTCCCCTGAGTCTCAGGCAGGATAATTGCAAGAAATGGTAGGAAGACTTTAAAACATCCCACAACGGGATCTGTTGAAATAAGCAATGCAGGCCATGCTTGCCATTTTACTTCCTGATAAGAGGCTAGGGCCCACATGCTATTTCAGTTCCCTCTCCCACAGGTAGAGCATGGAAACCAACTAGGGTAAAGACTAGAAAAGCCACAGGCTCGAAAACCCACATGGGGCTAGATCAGGTTTGAAAATCCACATTGGTGGGGTTAAGAGTTAGAAGCTCTTCTCAAGCAAAAAGCCCTTTTTGGAGGCTAATTATTGTCTAAGAAGAAACACACTCAGGCTTCCAAGACAGGCAGCGAGGAAATTCTCAGCTATGCACAATGAAAAAGAAAGGGGTGTTTTGTGTGTGTGTAATACTTCCCAAGCCTCAGGAGATTGGCTCCAAGCAGTAGCGGCGGCAGCAGCAGCTCCAGGCACTCTTTTGGATCAGGAACATTGGGAACAGCAACAGCAACAGGGAATGTCCAGGATCTAGGATCAGTGGTGACAGGAGCTCCCATGGAGGGACTGGCAGCCAGCAGTTGAGGGTCAGGAAGATCAGAAGTGGCTTCCTGCCCAGGGAGGATCAGGCTGGGTCGGGGGTGGCTGGCATTCTTGGCCAAGAAGGCTGGTGCAGCATCCAAGGGGATTGGGAAAATAAAGTAACTTTCCCCTTTCCTGGAAAAGCAACTCAAAGGAAAGTAGCAGGGTGGCCAAAAACAAAAACATGAAAATGGCAGAAATAGGCCAGCCATGGCAGGAGAAATGTGGCTTGCTAGGCTATCTGAAAAATTGAGAATCTGTTCTCTGAACTTCAGGTGGTTGCCATAAATGTGATAAATAAAATGAATATAAAAAGATAGCTTTAAAAATATTATGGTTTTAAAAGATTTATTAGTAGCCATCAGAAAAATGAAGCCATGTGTCATCTAAGAGTCAGTTTAAAAAACTGCATGCCTTGCCTGCTCTCCCCATGGTGGATAGATCACAAAGAGGAAGTGCCAGTCCAGCCACTCGATTTTATCCTCCTGTCTACATCATTACATAACTTCTAAGTCATCACATAAGACAGAAAAAGCTAGTGGGCTCATGGGAAATGTAGTTCAAGGACCCCAACATTTCCAATAACACATTACACAAATGTGGAGGTGCAGAAGAGATTAAAGGGAATTTTAGGAAATAGTAGGGACTTACTGGGAATGCAGTCCAAGGTTCAAAATCTCCAAATGGACAATTGCACAAAGAAGAGGACAGAAGGAAAAGATTTATGTAAGACTATGGTTCAGTGATAGCAGAAAAACACAAATTAACCTCATACTTTAGGGGAAATGCAACCACAGAACATAGCATCAAGACATAGCATCAAGATAAATCTACAGACAACTTGAAGAAAACTGACAACTTTGAAAACAAGGGTAAGTATTTTGCATGCACAGTACATAAAGAGAACACAAAGCACAACACAAAACTGATATCTAGTCAAGACCTTGTGTGAATAAGTGAGTGTCTGAAGATTGTGAAAATACAAAATATATATATGTCTATAATGTAAATAGTTGCAAGTGCTATAAGATTTCAACTGCAAAAGAAGATCAAGCAATTTTCTTGCCTGGTTAACATCAATACACAGAACTAATGTTTGTACAAATGTATAATAGTGTAAATAATGTAAATTGTATATATACCTGTAACATAGGTTGGAAAAGTAGAGTAGAATTGTAAATAATAGTCCCTAACCATGTAGATACTGTAGCATACTAACAATTTAACAGATAATTTGGACATTAGACATAGGGAAAGTGCAGAAAGGGCTAGGGAAGTTCAAAAATTATTAGCAAGTTAGTGCAGGGAAAGCATAAGAAAAAAATATATAAGTGTTGTTGGATAGATAACTAAGAATACTAACATACTAAAATATATTCTTAATAGAAAAATTATCATTGCATTTAAAGCATAGGTAGTTTAAACATAATTTGATAAGTTAGGAATAATGAGATAGTTGTATTACATTACTTGATAGACTTATACATTAAAAGTAGAAACAAGTTAAAATTCTGTTAAAATCATAGATGAGTTAAATAATAACTTAGAAGAGTTTAAGGATAAGAAAATTGTTACACTGTAAACTTAGACATTGTGTTCAATGGAAAACTTTTCTTGTTACAAAATTGTTTTACACCTTGTAAATATTGTTATATAAATTGCAACCCTCATCCTCCTACCAAGCTCTCCAAAACCCAACTTAGAATAGGAATAGATAGATAATTAGTATAGTGATAATAAAAGATAAGGATTTATTATTTTGGAGGGGGAACATAAGATAGGAATAGGAAATAGTGATGCATGAATTAAGTGGGACTTTTGGAAAAACCACACAAAACCAGGATACTGTAAGGATAGGATTTGTGCAAGGGGGATGGGACCAAAGGAGCCAGAGAAGGCAGTTGCTGACAGTTGAGACCAGGGAGAATTCTGGTAATTTGCTCAGGAGAAGGAAGGAGGAGAGGTCTTTGGGCAAAGGACTGGGAGGATAGAGGAGGAGGACATCTCAGCTCAGATCCAGTCCTGAGGGCTTCTTGATCTTTCTTTTGGAAATTGAAACCCTGATTCCCTGATCAAAGCCATTCCCATTGCATCTCACCCATCAAGACTTCAACCATAGAGTCAGCTAAGTTTTTGGACTCCACTTTGGGAGCAATCTCCTAGTCCCCTTCACCCATTACCCAACCTTGCTGAGAGACCCTTTTCAGTCAAAACTTATAATTATAGAAAAGGATAGAAATAGAAATAGAAGGAGAAGGGATGAGGGGAGAAGCTTAGAAGTAGGAACCACTAAGGTTCCCACCTAAGTGATGGATCCCATAGGAATAGCGAAGAGGGCATCCCAAATTCCCTCTGCCCTTCACCCCTTTCCCCAATCTCTTATTTGTGAATAATAAAAAGCCATTCGACAGTCAGATAGTGTTCCAGTGTGCCTGAGAGACAACAAGGGAGAGGGGAACCACAGCTTGGTCTGGCTACCTCCATCTTGAAGCTGGACCACCTCCTGTGAATTTAACTGATTGGAGGGGCGGGGGGAGGTTTGTGTGAACCCTGTCCTTATTCAGGATCAGATTGGGGTACCACTTACCTCCTCTTATAGGGAAGCCTTGCCGCCAGCTCCTGTGGGGTGGCAGGACCATCCAGGTCACCCAGTTTCAGGGTGACACCCCCTTAAAGTCTCCCAGTGTATATTTGGCCCCAGAGGAGTACTGGAAGAGAGACTCATCACATAGACTTTCTCTATCTCCCCTCTATCAAACATCGCTAACTGGCTCCTTTATTATTACAGGGAGAGGGGAGGAAAGAATATACATCATGTAACCAAGGAAAAATATTCTAAATCAATTAATTAAAAAATTTTTTTTCAAAAAAGAACCAGTACTCTGTATTGGTTCCAAGGCTGAAGAACAATAAGAGCTAGGCAATAGGTGAGTTAAGTGACTAGGGAGTGCCTGAGTCTAGATTTGAACCCAGGACCTACCATCTCTAGACTTGGCCCTCAATCCACCAATCCATCTATCTTCCCCCTATTAATTCTCTTTTTTAAAAATGGTAATTTTACATATATCTTTATAAAATTTACATATTTGTTCAACTGGTGCCTATAGGTTTATGACTTTTAGGAGTGAAAAGGTCAACATCAAGAATAGTTGATTTTCTTTTCTATTCTTTTTTTAAAAGTCTTTACCTTTTTTAAAGTCTTTACTTTTAAAGCCTTAGTATGAATCTACCTAGCTGCCACTAGCTAATCACTTTTTTTTAAACCCTTACCTTCCGTCTTAGAGTCAATACTGTGTATTGGCTCCAAGGCAGAAGAGTGGTAAGGGCTAGGCAATGGGAGTCAAGTGACTTGCCCAGGGTCACACAGCTAGGAAGTGTCTGAGGCCAGATTTGAACTTAGGTCCTCCCGTCTCTAGGTCTAGCTTTCAATCCACTGAGCAACCCAGCTGCCCCTAATCACTTTTCAGTTGTATTGTGGCAGGAGTGTCTGGCTACTATAACTTTCTATCCATATTCTTCTGTCAGTCTCCTCCCCACTGCCCCATTTGGCTTGACCCCCTAATCTATCCCTCCACATAGTGTCACTAGTTTCCAAAGATGTTGAGACAGCACCTCTTTTTTCCTTCCTTTTCCTGTCTTGAATACGTATTCCTCCTTAATGAAATCTTCCTCCATCACTCCTGCCACTAACTATTTTCCCCCTAAAATTTTACACACATCAATTCACTATTATTAAGTATTCCAGTTATTTGTACATGTATTGGCCTATAAACTTTGCAGGGAAAGAGACCACTTCCTATTTAAACTTTACATATTTCCCCCACTTCCTGGCACAGTACTTTGCACTCAGGAATGTAATAAATGTTTGTTGCATCAATGAATGAATCAATAGTCCACAAGAAGTCTTTTTCTCTCTTCTCTTTGTTTCTTCCTTTCTCTATATCTATATAGTTTAATTAAATTAAAAAGTTTTCTAGTGCAGTCTTCTCCCCAAGGAGCAGGCTTAAATTGTTACCTGCCTTTTCAGATCATGTGTTAAAGGGGCTTACATTTTACAAATATGATTTGTGAGCAGCTTTTTCTAACTACTAGAAGGAACTTTCACTTTAGAACTCTTTGACTATACTTTAGGAAACTCTATAAAAAAACTCAACTTGAGCTAGAAATACTTTATAATCAATAAAAATAGTTAAGGTGGTATGATGGATAAAGAATGGGCCATGGAGTGAGGAAGGCCTGGGCCTTGTCTCTGACACATAGTACCTTTGTACCCATAGATAATCACTTTCAGTGCCCCCAAGCAATTCTATAATCACATAATTATAATCCAGGATTATAAATCACAGACAACCTGATTACATATTTTAGAGGAGGGAGTTTCCAAAACCAAAATTCCCTACAGGGATGAATCATGGATCCTCTCTCTCTCTCTCTCTCTCTCTCTCTCTCTCTCTCTCTCTCTCTCTTTCTCTCTCTCTCTTTCCCTCTCTCTCTCTCTTTCTTTTTTTTTTTAACCCTTACCTTCCATCTTAGAATCAATACTGTGTATTAATTTTAAGGCAGAAGAGTGGAAAAATTAAGACAATGGGGGTTAAGTGACTTGCCTAGGGTCACATAGCCAGGAAATGTCTAAGGCCAAATTTGAACCTAGGACCTCTCATTGTTAGGCCTGGCTCTCAATTGACTGAATCACCCAGCTGCCCCCTCTCTCTTACACACACACACACACACACACACACACACACACACACACACACACACCCCAAATGTGGAAAATGCTTACTAGAGGGTTTGTAAACCATACTTTTTAAAAAATTCAAAGATATTTTATTTTCCCAATTACATGTAATAATTTTCAACATATGTTTTCCAAAATTATAAGATCCAAATTGTCTCCCTCCCTCTCTTCCCTTTCCTGTCCCAGACAGAGATGGTAAGCAATTTGATCTGGGTTATATATGTATTATCATGCAAAACAAACTTCCATATTGGTCAATGTTGTAAGAGAAGAGGTGGATAGCATTCTTTGTCATAAGTCCTTTAGAATTGTCCTGGATCATTATATTGCTGAGAGTAGCATTGATCATCATATAATATTACTGTTACTGTGGATGATGTTCTCCCAGTTCATACAGGTCTTTCCAAATTTTTTCCAAAATCATCCTGCTCATCATTTTTTTTTTAAACCCTTGTACTTCAGTGTATTGTCTCATAGGTGGAAGAGTGGTAAGGGTGGGCAATGGGGGTCAAGTGACTTGCCCAGGGTCACACAGCTGGGAAGTGGCTGAGGCCGGGTTTGAACCTAGGACCTCCTGTCTCTAGGCCTGACTCTCACTCCACTGAGCTACCCAGCTGCCCCCTGCTCATCATTTTTTATAGCACAATAGTTTCCCATCCCCAACATATACAATTTGTTCAGCCATTCCCTAGTTGATAGACATCCCCCTCAATTTCCAATTCTTTGCCACTGCAAAAAAAAAAAAAGCTGCAATATTTTTGTACAAGTCCTTTCCCCTTTGTTATGATCTATTTGGTATACAGACCCAGTAGTAGGAATCACACTTCATACAGAGAGCAATGGTTGGTTTGATGAATTTTTCTTGGATCCAAATTAATTTTTTTAGAAAAAAACTTTTTCAGAATTGTTTCCATTTATGCTTTTATAATTTCCTCCTTGAAAATTTTCCCTACGTTTTGGGATGACTTCTATATATAGTCCATAATTTTCTACTATCCTTTTTCTGCAATTCCTTTAAATCTACCCTCCTCAACTTTAGGGAGCAAGTCATACTATAACCTGTTTTCTTTTCTTTTCCCAACAAAAATCCTAAGATGTAGTAGTCTCTTCTTATCATGAGTTTATGTTCTTAAAAAGTGTTATTTAACAGCCTTTCCTCCTCTTTTTAATTAGTTCCTCAAATATGGTACACCACTCCAGAGTCAAATTCCAGGCATGGGTCTAATTCTACTGAACTTCAGATTATTTATGAGATCATATTTGCTACCTCAAGTTAAGATCTAGAGTTCATCTTTTTTGGTTAACATGATTTTATTCATGTATGTGTAGAAATCATTGGCCACGGATTCTTTCCTAGATTTTGTCTTCTGTGAATTTTGGGACATCTCTGCTGCTATCCTACATAGTGGCTACTTTTTGTTATCTAGCTTGGTAGGCAGAATTATGATGGTACATAGTGTATTTATGGGTTTCTGGGGCTGAACTGGGAACTTAGCCTCAATTCATAAGATTCTTCCAAGGAGAAGATGCATAATGAGTTCCAAACAACCAAATTCAAGATTTAATCACTGGGTAACTCTAATAGCTACTTGCTTGGGAATCCTCTATTTTCCTTTATGCTTAGCACAAGTCACAATGGGGCTGACATGCTGTGATCTTTATGGTTACCAGAGAATCAGTGGACTTACATCAACCCCATCCATCTCTCTCTAGGGTGGTGCCCCTCATTACTCAGAATTTAAGTTTCTAGCCCAAATCCATGAGCTAACTTCCTTGTAAATAGGCTGTAATTCACATGAAAGTCACATGATCTTGATATCATGATAATTTCCCACAGAAGCAAACATACATTCTAAAATGCTGAGTACAACATTATTTGCTCTTAGCATGGAATAAGTAAATTATCACAATTGAGTAACCACAGAATAAAATATGTAAACAGTAACTAAGCAACTCAAGATTGCCATTCTCTGATCTGGGACAATCCTGAAAGACTTATGAAAGGGAATGCTATCCACTGTTAGAAATATTCTCTTCAGAAAATGTAAGAAATAGGAATAGCCAAGAATGTTAATGGCTGAAATGTTATAATAGGAACAGCTTGGAATGTTAAGGGGGAAATTGGAATACAGTATCTCATTTTGCCCTGTGCAAGGATAACAGCTAGAGACAGATGTAAAAACTCCTCTATTTAATAACTATTAAGGTTAAAGAAAGGTAAGGAAAGGTAAATAAAAGTTTTGAGGATTAGGATTCCCTAATCTAAAAAGGGTTTAAATTTACCCCAGTTCCACTGGTCCTCATGGACCTGCTTCTGTCTCAGGGTTTCCCTTTAGCCTTCTTAAAACTCCTTATCAATCACTAAAAAACTCAAAACTAACCTTATGCTAATTACAAATCCTCTAATTATATGTTTACTGTCTGTAAATCTCCTTCAGCTTTGAATCAGTTGGTAATCCTCTCACTCTCTGCCCACTGCCAGCCCTTCCGGGCCTTACCAGGCCTCAAAATGGCCTGACCCTCTCAGCCACCACACAGAGGAAGCCAGGTGAGACCAGAGAGTGGGGTGACCAGTGACTTCGAGGGCCCTATTCTGGTTAACTTAGTTATTAAAACTGACTTTACCCTTTGACCCAGCAATACTGTTACCAGGTCTGTAACCCAAAGAGATCAAAGAAAGAGAAAAGAACCTATTTGAACAGAAATATTTATAGCTTTTTTGTTTGTTTGTTTTGTGGTGAAAAAGATGTGGAAACTAAAGAGATGTCCATTAATTGGGGAATGGCTGAAAAGTTGTGCTGTATGATTGTAATGGATTACTATTGTGCCATAAGAAAGAACCGGGCAATTTCAGAAAAACCTAGAAAGGCTTATATCAATTGATGCAAAGTGAGCAGAGTCAGAAGAACACCGTACACAGTGATTGTAATTGTGTATGAAGATCAGCTACGAGTGGTTTAACTTTTATCAGCAATGCAAGGATCTAAGACAACCCTTTCCAAGGGACTCATGATGAGAAATGCTACCCACAGTCATAGAAGAAACTGGTGGAGTCTGAACATAGATTGAAGTACACCATTTTTCACTTCATTTCCTTCATGAGTATTTTCCTATATGTATAACATGTCTTTTTTCACAACATGATGGATATGGAAATCTGTATTGCATGATAGCACCACTTATCGCCTATATCAGATTGCTTGCCATCTCAAGGAAGGGGGAAGGGAGGGAGAGAATTTGGATCACAAAACGTCAGAAAGAAAATTTTAAAAACTGTCTCTCCATGTAATTGGTGTGTGTGTGGGGTGGAATACAATAAAACGTTACTGGAGAATTAAAAATATATGACTTTCCTAATGATAATGGGTTAGATAAGACACACGAGATCTTGGCAAGGAGAGACGAGTTATAATGTCACTTTCATGGCTCAAACTCTACTTGAAGGAATCATGGAAACCAGAGATTTAGAACCACAAGGGGCTTTTAAAGATCATCTAGTCAAACCCCATTATTTTATAGATGAGGAAACTGAAGTCTAGACAGGGGGATTGACTTGCTTTTGGAAACTTTGTGTTTCTGAAGGAAATATCTCTCATCCCCAAATCTGAAGCCAAAGATACATTTCTGGCATGGAACATCACTCAGGCAGGGAAATTTGGAATGAAGTCCTTCAACATGAAGATGCTTTGGCGATTTCTGTCTCAAAGCAAAAGGTTAAGAAAATTAACACATATTGTAGAAAAGAAGACTAGGCATTTTACTCAGGTCAAACAGAATTTACTTGCATAAACTTGATTTCATTTCTTGATGTTCTTGGGAATATTCTGAAGCCTAAGAATGAGAAAGATAAAAAAAATAATATAACTATGCGTATACCAAAAATAACACATGTAGAAAAGAATGGACATTTTATTTAGAAGAAACAGAATTAACATGTACATACCTGAGTTTACTTGGGACTGTTCCGAAATCTAAAAATAAGAAAGATAAAGAAATATTATAATAGTTATGCATGTATCCTGAAGGGTTAGAATTGTGGCATGGGACACTAAACTTTAAGGTTCTCACATAGTGCCATGTCCCCTTCCTTGCTATTTCCTTTGATTTCTTGCTAATGGAAATTTCATTTCATGCTTTTGATTAAAGTAATTGTACCCCTGGTTAACTATTGAAAAATAAACACATGAATGAGAGCTTATATTCTACAATTTTACAAGTGGAAGCCCACAGAATATCTTGAACCTAGAGCTATGTATTGGTTCTAAGGCAGAAGAGTGAAAAGGGCTAGGCAATGCAGGTTAAGTGACTTGTCCAGGGGCACACAGCTAGGAAGTGTCTGAGGCCAAATTTGAACCTAATACCTTCCCTTTCCAGGCCTGACTCTCTACTGAGTCACATAGTTGTCCCCAAAATAATATTGTTTTTTATACATTCCACTCATTTTTGAAAATACCTCCCAGCTTTCACTCCCCATTCTCAATCCTTAATATTCTTTTCTCTCTTAATTTTCATGATGTTGTTTGTTCTCTTCCTACCTCACTGATCATGCCTTGGCTCCTCCTCATCCTTCCACATCCTAAGTTCGGGAGTCTTCTAAGGTTCTGTCTTTAGACTTCTTTTCTCTCTATATATATATGCTCTCTTTCAGTAATCTTAGCCACATTTATTTCTTTAATTATCACCTTTTTGTAAGTAACTCTTAAATATGTATATTTCTAGCTTCAGTTTCTGTTCTGAGCAAGTCTTCCATTTCCAATCACCTCAGAGGTCTCTAAAATGTGCCCAATGGAAGTAATCATTTCCTTTGAACCAAAGCCACCACCATCCCACTTTACCCAGACTCAAAATATGAAGTGGACTTTGAATATTTTCTCTTAGCATACCTTCCATCCAATCAATCTATAAGTTCTGTTGATTCAGCTTCTGCAGTCTGTTTTGAATCTCTTCCTTCCTTCTACTTCTAACATTTTAGTTTAGGGCTTAATTATTTCTCTCTTAAACTATTTCATTAATCTTATAATTGGTTCTCCTATCCATAGTCTTTCTGCTCCAATCCATCTTTCACACAGCTAGCTAAATGTCTATTGATATATCACTGTGGTCACATCATTTACCTGCTCAAGAATCATTAGTGAGTACTTACTGCCTACCCAAGAGAAGTTTTAACTCCTAACATTAAATATTTCAAATTATCTTTCTTGCCTTTGTTCTCCATGCTCTCTTATTCTGCTTTGCCCACATTCTCCCTACATTACTGGAATGGATTTCATGACCATCTTCGTGCTTTCGTTCTTTCAAGGCCCAGCTCAGGTGCCATCTTTTTGATGAGGTTTTCCATGATTTTCCCCAAATGGAAGTGATCTCTACCTTTTGGATTTTTTTCCCCCACAGCACTTTAGATCTTTCCTTTGCACTTATTATATTCTAATTTATATTGTAATGATTTGTGTAAATGTTTTAGCCCCTATTGTATTATAAGTTCCTTGAGAGCAAAAGCTATGTCTAATTTCATCTATTTCCAGGGTCTAGGTATTGTACCTTATATGTAGTACATGTATTAGGAAGACAGTGATTTTGTTGTTGGCAGAAAAGCAGGAAAAAAAACCAAAGTTAAGACAAAGGCTACCAACAAAGTTAAGACAAAGGCTACCAACCCCTTTCCAGCTGTTTCACTCAGCCTCTGTGATTTGCATGGACCATAATTGGCATCATGGAAATAGAAAGGAATTTTATTATTCTAAATTCTAAAATTCTGTATTCAGTTTAAATGGCAAGGCAGTGGGATGGAGAAGGAGAAAAAGACAACACAAAATGCATAATGGCTTTTCTAGATACCTGACTAGAGTCTATTATCATAAAAGACCAAAAAAAAAAAAAAAAAAGAGAACTGATGAGACTATAAGCTGGCCAGTCATTCCTGCTTTGGGGAAGAAGACTTATTGCGGCTGAAGACCAGCAAATAGCAGCAGCATCTCAGGATAGATGCTGAGAAGACTATTGAGATGTCCAGCAGAGAACAAAGGATAGCCCATGATATGGGAGGTAGGAGCAGGCAACCATGGGTCCTTGGCAGGCATGTTCCTTGGTCATATGTGTGTCCCTTCCCAGTTGGTGGTGTGGCAAACTTTGAGTATGCACCTGTGTGATGGAGGACTCTTTCTTGTCCCTTATTTTTGCTGTGTTGTTCAGGTAAATATCTATTGTTTTAAATTAATGTATCTTATGGTTTGTTTAATAAAAGAAACACACTCATAGGTTGTAGCAGAACTGTGGTTTTTTGAGTGAATACTGACCTCATTGCATGCCTCGAACTTAGGAAAGTTTTTGGGCTGGATCACATGTTAGGACAGGAGAGTTATATACTACAGATACTTAATACATTCTTTTCTAAATTGAAGTTAATCCAGTATGAGAGACCATATCAACCTGTCATCCTCCCCTCTAGTCTCAGAGGAAGAAGTAAATTTCCTCACTAAAGTTAACCTTGACACTCAATGCCAGCTGTAAGCTCTCTGAAGATCAGACTCAACCAATTGGTCAGGTAATGGCTCAAGGTGGAGGAGGATGTTACTTCATTATGGGTCTTCAAAAAGGCATTTATGGAGGCAGCAAGGTGGCTGAGTGGAAAGCCAGGCCCAGAGAGGGGATGTCCTGGGTGCAAATCTGACCTTAGACTCTTTTTAGTTCAGGGCAAGTCACTTCACCCTCATTGTCTAGTCCTTACCACTCTTCTGCCTTTGAACCAATACTCAGAACTTGAGTATTGTTCAATACTTGAACCAAGACAGAAGGTAAGGATTTAAAAAGGAAAAAAAAAGGTATCTAAGAAAGTCCAGCTTCTATCATTAATGAGGCACACCTGGTATTGTACTTCTTCATTTCCATTCATGTATTTGAGGCTGGGGATTTTGCCTTTAATGATCTCCTTTAAGTTTATTCTTTAGCCTCAACTACTTTAAATGTTTTCTAACTGCTTCTATATGTGTATATAAACATACATACAGGCATACATATGTATGCATATGATATATATGTTATTGGTGTGTAATAATTTTATAACCTAGACAAAAACTTCTGGGAGGAGCTACATATATTATGATTTGCTCAGTAGTCCCCCTATGGGCCATCCTTTTCTTCCTTCCTAATCCTGAGCAGCTCTGATTCTCTAGCATCTTCATTCTCTTACTTCACATGGGTTTCTTTTTGTTTCCAAAAAAGTCTGGCCCCATTTACAGGTTCCTTTGGCCCACGCTGTTCTCTCTTACCCAGTATTATCATCCTTTACCCTCACCTTTACCTTTGCAAATTCTGCCTCATCATGGAATTTCTCCAATTAGTTTAGTTCATATTGATCTCTTCTTTCTCTGAATTTCTATAGTGTTTTATCATTTGTACCACACAGCCTAGGACTTCAACAATCACCTGACTACCCTTTTTTGTGTTATTTTCTGTGTTGTGTGGGCAAGTCTTTTCTCCTCAGTGTTAATATTAATAATACTAGCAGGTTTACAAAGCTCTTTACAATTATTGTCTCACTAGACCTCCACAACAACCATGGGAAGTAGGTGCTAGTATTACTCCCATTTTGCAGATGAAGAAATTACATAGCTAGTAAGTATCTGAGGCTGAATTTGGACTCAGATTTTCCTGACTCCAAGTCTAGTAGTACGTACTCAGTCTATTGCGACACCTAGTTGCCTAAATGCTAAGCCAGGGAAAGGATTATTTGATATTTTTTTGGTTGTGCCTCTCCTTTCCCAAAACATAAGTGTAGTAGAAACTAGTGCTTAAAGAAGAGAACTAGCTCTAAGTAGAGTTTTGAAATAATTAGAAAATCTTGGGAGAGAAAACAAATTTATAAAATTGTCAAATAACTAAGTATCTAGCTATCTACTCCCTTCCTCCATCCACTGTCCCATTATGATTTATAGCATATCAGAACCTCATAGACTGTTCTTAGGTTGTTGTTCTATTTGGCAGGTAAACTTACCTGACCAGTCCTTCACTAGAGGCTGAATTAAGCCACAGAGGTCTCCTTGTTTTCTGTTCCTTTTCAAACTTCTATCCTGATCAGACTTTATTCAACTCTCACAACAATTATAATATGGAGCAATGATAATATTTCTATGCTTTACAAAGTAATTTGCCTCCAAAGCCCTTCCTTATATGCCTCTATTGTCCTTTTCCCCCTCTTTCGTTCTTCTCTCTACCTCCTAACCTTTAACTCTTCCCTCTTAATTTTTTTGTTTTCCTCTTTCCAGATTTTAATTCCTTCAAGTTGTCCTACAATTTGAAATATTAGAAGGAAAAAAAAAAGAGGGAACAAAATATCCAACTCATTCTTGCTCACAAATTCTTTGGCATTATTTGATTCTTCTTACTGAAAATCTCACAGAATGTGTGAGAAGGACTCTAGATCTTCAGGAGGAAAAAAGAAATCTGTTCCCTAATGAATTCTTAGATTCCAGATCTATTGACAAGTTTGTTTTAGCTTGGGTTGTTTTCCAGAATTTTAAGTCAAAAGTAAATGCTTTAGGAAGGTGTCCAAAAATGAAGCATTGAATTTGTTTTTTTTAAGTTAATTTAATTAATTTAATTTAATTTTTAATTAACTTTTGAATGATTCCTTCTGAAACTGCTGCTGGCTACAGTTTCTTTTCTTTCTTGTTCATTTAGAAAGGCACTCCCTGTTCTATGGATTTGCTTTTTTTTTTTTTTTTTTTATTAAAACCCTTACCTTACCTGGCTCCAAGGCAGAAGAGTGGTAAGGGTAGGCAATAGGGGTCAAGTGACTTGCCCAGGGTCACACAGCTGAGGAAGTGGCTGAGCCCAGATTTGAACCTAGGACCTCCCGTCTCTAGGCCTGACTCTCATTCCACTGAGCTACCCAGCTGCCCCCTAGATTTGCTTTTTAATGAATCTAGTTGGCATTCCCTATTATTCCTCTAAACTAATGGCCTCCAAACTTTTTCAATTATGCACATTAATCAGTACAGAATTTAGGGACATGACATATGTAGATTTACTTATATACATGTACTACAAATTAAGCATGTTGTAAAGGTTAAAATACCTTACCTGAAAATAGGCAAGAAAGAAGGATGAGATAACATTTCATCCTTGAGTCAACAGTGTTATATTCATAATCTTGGAAATGATGGATGCCACCTTGAATGACAGGGAAGGCAGTTGGAATACACGGAATGTTCCCAGGTGCCGTGAGCCAGGGGCAAATATTGGTTGGCCCCACGAATATAAATACCCCTGACAGCCACTTGGAAGAGGTCTCTCTGGGCTCTGGAGATCTCTGGACAGGAGTCTCTGTACTGGGAAATCTGAGTGGGTGGTGAAGGGAGGCAGGAGGTCTATGAAGAAGAGGGTAGGAATAGATCTGAATATTTCCTGAAGACTGTGAGAGCTAGTGCATCACCAATCACATCAGCAGTGAGAAAGCTGAGAGAATAAGATCACCAACACAGCTGCATCATAGCAGTCCCTATTCTCTGGCTTGGCTGTGGCCAGGCTGGGCCAGAGATAGTGGAGAGAATAAAGCTCCAGCTTCTACTAGATCAATAGCCTCCAGTCCTGATTGTCAACTAGGCATAGATAATAGATTGACAGGGTCTCCAATTCCCATTCCTTGTCCTATTTATCCTTTCCCTGATTTAGATAAAGAGAGTTTCACAAGTACCTTCCTGAGTGGTCTTTATATCACAGCCCTTGGGGAGGGAGTCAATGCAGTCAGATATCAAATGTGATCCAAGGCAAATCAAAAGCCCTATATTAATGTATCCAACCCCAGGTTGGGCCTGGAAAGGTTACCCATTCATCTAACCTCTCAGAGTCCTCCCTGGGCAACTGTTAGAGGAAAGGGGAAATTATAACAACTATCAAGGGTGATCAGGGTTGGTGTTCCATCATCTGCAGCTAGGGAGAATACAGACAGATACACTCACATCACTGTACATCTATATCTCCTTAGGACTCCTTTTGTTTATAACAACAGGAAGTTGCTGGAGATTATAGACTAAGGAAATAATGTGATCAGACCTATGCTTTAGGGAAATCACTTTGGTAACTATGAGAAAGATACATGGGAAAGAGGTAAGATGAGGCAAGGGAGGCCCTTCAGGAGGCTATCACAATACTTCTGGTTAGAAGTAATGAGAGCCTAAATTATGGTAAGTTGTGGTGGTGGCGTTGTGAGTAGAGAAAAGGGGATAAATGTGACATCCTATAGAGGGAGTCAAGGATAATGCCAAGGTTGCCACCTTGGTAACTGGAAGGATATTGGTGCCCTCAAAAGAAATAAAGACTAAAAGAGAGGATTGGATTTGGAGAAAAAGAGCATGAGTTTGGTTTGGAACATGTTGAGTTTGATATACAACTGAGTTGATAGTAAATTTGAAATGTCTAATAGGTATTGAAAATCCAGGATCAGGGCATCTAGGTAGCACAGTGGATAGATAGATTCCAGGAATCAGGAGGACCTGAGGGACTTGGGTTCAAATCTAGTCTCAGACACTGCCTAGCTATATGACCATTGGCAATTATTGTCTAGCCTTTGCTACTTTTCTGTCTTAGAACTGATACCAAGTCAGAAGGGAGGGAGATAGGAGAGAGGGAAGGAAGGAAGGAAGGAATAAGGAAGGAAGGAAGGAAGGAAGGAAGGAAGGAAGGAAGGAAGGAAGGAAGGAAGGAAGGAAGGAAGGAGGGAGGGAGAGAGAGAAAGAAATGCAGGACTGGATTTCAGAAAAGAGATTAGGACTGGAGATAAAAAACTGAAAGTTAATCTGTTTAGAGATGATAATTAAATCTATGGGAGTCAATGAAGTCACCAAGAAAGTGCATATAGAGAGAGGAATGCCCAGGACAAAACCTTAAGGACTCCACAGTAAGGGGGTAGAATATGGACGACAACCTAGAAAAGGAAATTTAGAAGTGGTCAAACAAGTAGGAGAATCAAGAGAGATGGTATCATGAAAATCCAGAAAGGAGAGAGTATGAAGGAGGAGAGAGCATGGTCAACAGTATGGAGTATTATAGAATATTCAAGAGGGATGAGGATGAAAAAAGGTCATCAAATTTGGCAATTACAAGATCACTGGTATAGTGAAAGCAATATCCTAGCAATATTCCCTCTCAGGGTTGGCTGGTTTTTCCTTAAAAGGTATTGAAACTTGTATCAGAGATTTCATTCCCCCAGAGTGCTAAAATCTCAGCCCACTGACATATCTTCCTAATGCCTTCCATAACCAGGCTGACTCTTCAGCCTTCTGACCAGCAGACATTCACCATAACAACAGGACGGTCAGGAAACCTGAACTCAGATAAATCAAAACTGCCTCCTTGCTATCTTTTCCCTACTCTGAATATCTTTCCCTTCCTAGCTACAGAAATACAAGGAAAACTTCTTTTAAGTGTAAGATATTCCATAAGTGTCTTGTCTCTTGCCAGTCTCAAAATGAGGTACCGGGCTCTTCTGGGTCATGCCTGGCTTACTGCAACTGATAACTTTGAAGAAAGCAGTTTCAATTGGGTGAGGAGTCAAGGATAAAAAGAGGGAGGCTCTGAACCTGGGAGAGTTGGAATGATGATGATTCTCTCAAGAGAATTAGAGAGGTTCAGAAGAGAGATGGAATTGGTAAGAAAGAGAATGTAATCACAGCCCATTGATACCTGTTCATCCTGTGCTACTCATCCTTTCCCACTAAAAAAAGAAATATATTGTGATTGGACCCTATTTACTGGCCACTTCCATGGAACACAGAGCCTAACAACTGAGGCCCTTATGGACATAGACACAAGATAATGAAGGAAGGAAGGAGGTTGGGTAGGGGTATGAATGTGTGTGAAGTTGGGTGAGGATTTTGCCTGCAGAACTGCTGCAGGTGCCTGGGTCAAACTGGGTTATTAGAGTCCTGAGGGATTCACATTCACAGCTACATGGGAAGCCAGTAGCTGGAAGTTAGTCAAATAAAGAAGAGTTGAAGGAAGTTGTATTGGAGCCCTGCCCAAATTTGGCTACAGGCAAAGGGATGCTACCCATCTTCCCTCCCTCTGAATGATCATATAATTCTTGGAGTCATTCCAGAACTTAACAGAGGTTTCAGTCCCCATTTTCTAGACTACTAAACAAAGGTATCCTCATATTCAGATTAATCTATGCTTCTTAAGTCAGCATTTGGAATTCATTCACTCATTCAATAGCTATTTCCTAAGCATAAATAACAATGTGTTGAATGCTATGATGATTACAGCAGAAGTATAACATTACAGCAGAAGTTTGGAGAGAAGAGACCTACATGTGTGAAAGATTTATATAACAATACAAGGCATTGTATAACTAAGTGCCAGTAAGATTAATATAATTTAGTTTGATTCAGTTAAATAATTTAACATTTATTAGAAGCTTACTACCATATTGCAAGATTCTGTACCAGGCTTCTGAATTCAGAGGAGGGAGACATCAAAAAGGGGACTGAATGGTGATGAGAATTTTCATGGGGGAGGTCACAGCTGAACGAAGACTGGAAGGATGGATAAGATTTGCATAGGCAGAAAAGGGGAAAGTATTTCAGGTGGAGGTGCAGCAAAATAAGGGCAAAGACATAAGAAGAAGGTGAATGGGAAAGAGAAGAAATGGTGAGAAGATGGGTCAGCCCAGAGTGGCCAGTTCATGTTGTGGAGCAGAGGGAGTTAAAATTGGAAAATTGAGTGTGAGGAATCTAGACTTTTGTGAGTAATGAAAATTTATGAGCAAGGGAATATGGTACAATGAAAACAATGTTTTAGGAAGATTAATCCAGCAATGACATACAGGATAGATGTGTGTTGTGAGGGAATGAGGGGTATTTATAGAGGAAAGGACATAATCTATCAGACAAAAAATTGCAATAAGCTAGGTAGGTATGAGCAAATGAGGCACTTGACCAGTGCTGTTAGAAGGAACTGCATATATTTACTGTTTTATAAATTATATCGGTCCTAATAATTATGTGTATTAAACAACTTATACAAAAATATAAATGAAAAAAGGATATGTTGAAGAGGAAATATTTTAACCTAGAGATGCTAGGAAGCCCCTAGAATTTACTGAATAAGGAGAGTCAGGCCTAGGCTTTAGGGAAATCACTCTGGCAGGTATGTAGGGAATTTGGAGGATATCACAATGGTAATGACCTGAACTGGGGTGACACCTACAAGTGGAGAAAAGGGCATCAGATGGGAGAGGTGTGCAGATAGAATTGACAATATTTGTCAACATTTTGGATATGTGAGGTGAGAATGACTAGTTGAGGTTGAAATCTGGAACTTGGATGACCAAAAAATGGAGGCACCCTCATTGGTAATAGAGAATTTTGGAAGAGGGGAGGGTTTGAATGGAAAGATAATGTAGTAAAACAGATCTACAGTTTATCACATCCTACCTAGACCTACTTATCCTGACCAACTCAGTCTTTCTTGCCTCTTGGATATCAGACTCTGCATTCCAGGACAATGACTAGCAAGTGGGAGACTCAACTCCCTGTCTTTGACTTTGGGCAAGAAAGACTGAGTCCCAACCATAAGGTGATACAGGAAGCAAGAACTAGGTGTGCAAGTGGCTGTGGAAAGGCTATCCCTTCTTCTCTGAGAAGTTGACTCTTGGTTCAAAATGAGGGAAGGGAGAGGCTGGGAGCTTATACAGGGAAACGAGAAGGCAGAGTGAAAGATTGTTTGGGGAATAAAGGTAGGTAGGGCTGTATTAGATGGGAAGCATGGAATGTGACATTTTCCCTCTCTCTTATTGGTTTATCTCATATACCATGGGTTCAAGTCAGAGTCCCCCTAAGATCATGCAATGGCCCCCAGGAAGCCCTGGCCCTCATTTTGGAGTCTACTGACATAGTGGATAAAGAACTGGCATTAGAATTGGAAAGAGCTAGGTTCAAGTCTTGTGTTTGATACAGATCAAGGCAATCAATCCACCCATAAGCATTTATTAAACCCTTACAAGATGTCAGGCACCATTCTAAGGACTGAAGATGAAAGAAAAAGCAGAAACAGGTCCCTCTACTCCAGAAGCTGAAATTCGAATGTGGGAAATAGCATGTGCATAAATTAATATATCCAAGATACATAGAAAGCAGAAGGAAGGTGTCTTTAGAGGGAAAAGCATCTGCAGCTCAGTGGGACAACTCACTTAAAATCTCAGTGCCCCTAGCCAAACTCTAAAAGTTCAGTGTGTGGAGGTTAGAAAATACTGATGAAAAGATCTGAAAAACATTTTTTTCCATCTTTAGTAAGGGAGTCATTATTTTCCAATACTCCTTTACCTCTAGGCAAATGGGTGATCTGGGGAGGAAATGGGGATGGTTCAGGAAATCTGGGATATGACTTTTAGAAACTTCTATATTCTGTTTCTAAGATAACTTGAGTCAGTAAACATTTTCTGAAGCTGAGAAAGCAGAAGCAATGGGGGGTGGGGGTGGAGAAAGGGTGTGGTTTTATCTGGTAGGCTGGAAAAAAGGCAAGTGTTTGCCCTCAAAGCGGATGTGACTGTCTTTCCCTGTTTCCACACCCTTCCCTCAAGCTGCATGCTGTCCATTTGTATCATACTCCTTTCAAGACTACTCCTACAATTTATCCTAGCTTGATTTTAGACTTATAAAAATGTTGGGAGAGAGAGAAAGAGTGGAAAGCCTAAAGAGTGACCCTGGGAATTGGACACACCTGAGAGAGATTTTTGTTGTTGTTGTTTTAACTTGGATACCCTTGGGTAAATGAGAGGATTGAGAGAGGGGAGCTCTATTCTTCTCTCCTAGTGATGACTGATTGATATGATCTTGGGAAGGGGAAGCAGAAGGAAAGATTTGGAGTCTGACATTAAACATGGTGTGTTTGAGGTGCCACAGGATATCCAGAAATATTTAGTAGACCATTGGATACTCAGAAAAAAGTCACATTAGTCAGAATGTTCAGCTGAATCCATGAAAGTGAATGAGGTCACTCAGATTATATGAAGTAAGCTAGGAGGCCTAATGCCTGAATGTTGGGGAACTTCCCAAATTTAGAGGACAGAAAGATGAAGAAGAGCCAACAAAGGAGCCAGAAAAGAGAACTAAAGAAGAAATGGAGTCAGGATGCTCTAGTGTCCTAGAAACAAGGAAGAAGAAGAGAATATCAATGAGGGTGGTTATATTATCTGTGTCAAATGCTATGGAGATGTAAAAAAGAATGTGAAATGAGGAAATGCCATTTGATTTATTCATTAGGATCTTGGAGAGAGCCTGAGATGGAAGCCCAAGTGTGAGAAGTAAATGGTTTGAAAAGAAATGGCTGCAATGAGTATAGATTACTTTTGGGAGGAAAACAGTTTAACTCTTTGGTAGTGAAAAGAAGGAGAATGAGAGGAAAAGGAAGGGAAAAGTCCAGTAAGTTGCTGTGTCTTGTGGAATCCCACCTCCTTCCCATCTCTCATAGCTCTCCTTAAACTACCTCCCTACCTCCACTGTAATCCAGGAATTCATCACTGGTCTGCTCAGCTATTACAATAGACTCCTGTTGCACTCCCTACAACTAGTATCTCCCCTTTCCAGTCTATCCTTGTTATATAAAATCTATAACTAGCCCAGGGATAGTCCTAAAGTACCTCAACCAACCATTTATAAAAGACTCACTAGATTAGGGGCTTCTATTCTACATAGAATATATCCGTTTGACCTTACACATATGCACATTGTGTGGGCCACACCAAACTGAACTGCAAAGTCCAACTGAGTAGACACACATTTTTCTGGCTATTAGAAAAAAGATTGTTATTTATCTTTCTTGCTTTATTGGAGAGAGTACAGTGCAAGGGATTTTTCACATTATTTTTGTATTATTTTAGCTTTAATTGTGCTGTCATTCATGAAATGGAGCTGCTTTGTGTGTGTGTGTGTGTGTGTGAGTGTGTGTGGCATTAAAAGGAAAAAAAAAATAAAGTTACTACATTCCATTCAGTGTGAATGGTTTTAAAAAAAAAAAAGACTATATCAGGAGTTGTGCTAATAATTAGGTGCACCATATAAGATTCATACAGAGTAGATGGGAGAAAGCCTTAGAGCAGGGGTTGGCAACCTTTTTGGCCCTGAGAGCCATAAACGCCACATTTTTTAAAATGTAATTTCATGAGAGCCGTACAGTGCTCACAGTGTGGCTCCTGTAACAGCGCCTGAAAAAAATGGACTTTATGGCTCCTGCAGAAAGAGCCAGATATGGCTGGAGAGCCATATGTTGCCGACCCCTGCCTTAGAGGGAAAGGTTCTCTAGTTCTCCTGCAGAAGGTAGCATTTGATCTGTGTCTTGAGGGAAGCCAGTGATTCCAAGATCAGACATGAGAATGCAAAGCAGGCATGAAGGACAGCCAGTACAAAATGAAGGAAATAGGAAATGGAGAATTTTATGTGAAGGACAGGAAATCCACCAGGATTGCTCTACCATACAATGGATTGCCAACATTGATTTTATTACTTGATTTCATTCAATAAAGGCATTCTAGTCTATAATGTGAATGTGTAGTTTTGAGTTAAGTGAAGCTGGGAAAAAAGATAAAGATCTTAATAGGAGGGAGGCTGGACCATTTTGATAGTTATGAAATAAGTTATATTTCCATTTTTAACCCTAGAGTGAACATGACAAAATAGAACATAGGCTAATTTGGATGCATCAAATAAAAACTTGGAGCCACAGGGAACCCCAACTGGTCTTTTTTTTTGCAGAGACATGGACAAGAGAGTCTATTTTGGACCCTCAGGGACTCAAATGGGGTCTTGCCTCCTGAATTCAAGAGGGACTGAAGAAGATCTGGGTACAGGAGCAGCTCAAGTTCAGATTGCCACCTGGGGACTTAAGTAGAGATTGTACTCTACAGAGCTGCTACTCCTTTGCCTTTTTACATCTAGCTCTAGAGTAAGATAGAAGAACTTCTATACCTTATATTTATGATAGCTGAAATTTGCCTGACTCTTCCATACATTATTCCTAGTTTTCCTCTGTGAAAACAAGAACAAGGATAATCCACTTCCCACATGCCTTCCAAGTATTTGAAAAGTTATTACTTAGTTTTTGTTTTTCTGGGCTAACTATCCCTGGATCCTTTAAATGATCTTCTTTTGATTTGTTTTTAAGTTTCCAAAAGATCCTGATTATCTTCTGAACATGCTCCAGCTTATCAATATCTTCCCTAAAACTGAACAAAATTTTGGAGATGTGGTTTGACTAGCATCCTCCTTTTAATTTTGTATGGTCCTATTCATTTTCTATATATTGGCAGCTTGAACTGGCCAATTATTAAAATTTCAGGGTAAGCATTTATACCTCATAAATACAAATCAGAACTTGAACTATTATTTTGTGGATTTTCTAGACTTCATATTAAATGATTGGGAAAATGTTAATAATGTAGATTAAACTTAAAATATGTCAGGTGTTTGGTGGTTGTTAAACATTCATCGGCACACTGCTATATGTAGTATACTTTTCATCGTGACTAACTTTCTTTCTTTTAATTTTAAGCTCTTGGGGGCAGCAAGGTGACCTCATTTTGAAAGCCAGACCCAAAGATGGGAGGTCCTGGGTTCAAATCTGACTTCAGATCCTTCCTAGCTCTGTGACCCTGGGCAAGTCACTTAACCCCCCACTGCCTCCCTTACCACTCTTCCACCTGTAATACATAGTGTATTGAATCTAAGATGGAAGGTTAGGGTTCATATAAAAGCAAAACTAATCTCCTTTAAGGCACAACTTTTTGTTGGCCTCCTTTTTGGAGCTGCATACAGATATATGCAGGGAAAGCTTTGAAAATGATAATTATTAGGTAGAATATAGCCTTCTCAGCTCCTCCTAAATGGGTAAATGCCACCAGGTGACTAAAGGAGGCTAATTTCCTCATTTGTAAAACAAAAGGTTTAGTCCAAGGCCTCTTTCAGCTCAAACATTCTGTAATTCTGACTTGGCATAAATCACAGAGAGAGATCAGAGACTTAGAGCATAGGGCATATTTAGGGATCCTGACTGTCAATCATAGGCATTGCCTTCTTCATATAGCTACTCCACAACTAGAGGACATTTTCTCTTGTTGCTATTTACTTTTGTTTCTGAAAACTCTGAGTTTCTTTTTGAACTCTGAAAATGAGATTTGTCAGGTCTGCTGGGGAATCTCTAAACTCTCCAATAAAAATCAGAGCCTTGTGGAATGTGTAAAAAGACAGATTAGTCATAGTCTCTAAGTCATCATGAGGCCACATACAATGAATTTTCTTATCCCAAAGGCTAATCATTTGGGGTTGGGACATGTTAGCATCCTTGGGAGAGGCTCTGTGTACAGGTAGGGAAATAGTCAATGATCAGAGCTGATTTCCCAAGACTTTTCACCAGACTGGTAAGCAATCTTCTTAAAAATACTTTGACCTTAAAAAGCTTTTCCCTTCTTTCTGAAAAGCTGTAAAGTTTCACGGACTTATCCCTCCCTCCTGTGTCCTTTCCTTTAAACCTTTACATAGTCAAGGATGACTTGAGAAGATTGATATAGCAGAAGGACCACAGGGTTTGGAGGGAGAGCACCTAAATCAGTGGTTCCCAAACTTTTTTGGTCTACCCCCCCCCCCCTTTCCAGAAAAAATATTACTCAGCCCTCTGGAAACTAATTTTTTTTTTAAATTTTAATAGCAATTAATAGGAAAGATAAATGCACCTGTGGTCATCACCATTCCCCTGGATCGCTGAAGCACCCACCAGGGGGCGGTAGTGCCCACTTTGGGAATCACTGACCTAAATACTGGTTTTGCCATTTGCTTTTTTGGTGACCTTAGGCAAGATATTTACTCTCTCTTGTCTTCTATTTAGATGAGAGAATTTTAGCCTTGGGTCTGTAAACTTGCTTTTATATATAACTTGGAGGCAGCTAGGTGTCTCCCCTTGACAGAGAGCTGGGTCTGGAGATGGGAGATCCTTGGCTCAAATGTGGGCTTGGACACTTCCTAGCTATGTAACCCTGGGTAAGTCACTGAACCCCAAATGCCTAGCCCTTTCTGCTCCTTCTGCCCTAGAACTGATATTTAGTATTGATTCTGAGACAGAAGGTAAGGGTTTGTGTGTGTGTGTGTATATATATATATATATGTATGCATATATATACACACAATATATATATATATATCTTCTTGTCTCTTTGTGATAATGTGTTTTTCATATACTATATTAATTTCTATGTGAGTGTTTAGGTTAAAGAGAATTTTTGTGTTTTCTTGTGTCTGGAATCTAGGTCAGAGATTCTGCTTTTTACATTTTCTATATCCTTAGGAATCCCAATGAATATCTTCCTTTTAATAAAATTTGGTTAATAGAAAAGTGAAACAAGAATTCTCTTCTTGTCTACTTGACCTTCATCACATGGGGATTAAGAGGGACAGATAGTTTGATGGATCACCTTCCAATTAGTTATTTACCAAGTTCCCTTGTCCAGAGACTGTGTGTCTCTTTAATGTTGTCTAAAGTTGCATTAATTTTTGTATCACTTTGCTGACATACTGAACTTACAGTCCACCAAAACCCTCAGATCTTTTTCAGATAAGCTGTCCTTGAGCCTTGCTTCCCCAATTCTCTAGTTACAACGCTAATTTTTTTTAAAAAATCTTATTTTAGACTTTACACTTATCTATCTCCTTAAAAGGTTTAGCCCAATACTCTCAGTTGTGGAGGTTTTAAAATCTTTACTGCCATCCAATGCATTCCTTAGTTGTCTATCCCTTGGTGGGGATGATCTTAAATTATGATCAATGTGTTTGTATGTTCAGAGCCCATACTATGCTATCCACATAGTAAGTATATAATAAATATTGAATGGAAGTGTTCATTGAGTTGAACAAATCCTATATCATCTGGCCTCAATCTGCCTTTGCTGTCTTGTCCTCCCCAATCCTTATCCTTATACCTTCTGCTTCAGACAAAGAAGATGGTTTCCTATTCCATCCCCTGGACTCTCAGAGGGTAGTTGTAAAGCTCGAATGATTTAATGTATGCAAAGCACTTTGAGAACTTTATTATTCTTACTTATGTTGTTCTTTCTTCTTGGAATACCCATCTTTGCTTACAGAAATTCTACCCCCAGCTCAAGGGCCATCTTGTGGTATCTGAGATCCTAGAATTTAGACTTGGATTTTGTTTTGTTTCAGTCATTTCAGTCATGTCCAATTCTTTGTGACTCCACTTGGGGTTTTCTTGGCAAAGATGCTGAAGTGGTTTAACCATTTCCATCTCCAGCCCATTTTACAGATGAGGAAACTAAGGCAAATACGGTTAATTTATTTGTCTGGAATCACATAGCTAGTAAATGTTTAAGATTAGATTTGAACTTGGGAGGATGAGTATTCCTGACTCCAGGCTGGGTGTTCCAGGCACTGTGCCATGTAGCTGGAAGGAATGTTAGATATGATTTGGTCCAACTCCCTCATTTTACAGGAAAACAAAACAAAACAAAAAACAAACCGAAAACAACAGACCTATCCAGATTCAAACTCTAAATCCCACGGTCCTTAGGCATCCTCACTAGTTATGGGATGTGGATATTGATTACACTGAATAAGAGCAATAGCATCCAGAAGTCTCAGGGAGTATCTGGGTTCTAATGTATACAACCTGTAAGATCCATACTTTGTTCCTTTAATGGCAAACCTATGCTTAAATGAGAAATCAGTGAACTAGGAGCTTTCCCCCTCAGATGATATTGGCAGGCTGAGTTCTATCTTTCAAAGAATCAGTGACTTTTGGAACTATATTCTAAGTGGATCATCTGTGGAAACCAGGAGTAAGCAACAGAACTGGGATTCAAACCCAGGTCCTCTGGTTGCACTTTCCAGGACACCCAGAAAGCCTTTTCTAATAACCTCAGCCAAAAGAGATCTTTCCCATAGCATCCTGAGCAATGCTTCTGACATCTGGCCATCTGTTCACATAGGAAATACGTCATAAATGTTTATTGACTTTTGATGTCTTCTCTCCTTTAGGGAATATTCTTTCAAGGACATTGTCATTCCCCTCCATTAGGTTCTACCTTTGGCAAGATATTATCTGGAGCCTGGTTTTGCTGAAGCATTACCTTCATAGGCCAATCTTTATTCTTTGATTGGCTAATTTACCTTTAATACATTATATTACAGTGTGTATTTAGTCTGCATAGTTGTCTTATTTTTCCCTCCTTGACTATGTACTTTGAGGATGATGACCATATCTTATTCATTTTTTTAACTCAAATATAGCATACACCAAGAAAGTAATAAATGTTTGGAAATCTCAGTTAACTAGGAGTCAGTCAGAACATTCAAATTCTAGTCACAGTTTTACTTCTGGCTCGCTAGGTGACACTGAAAAAGGCTCTTTACTCCTTTGAACTTCTGTCTCCCCATATTTAAAAAGATGTGCTGAAATAAGATGAGCTACAGTCATGTTCTGTGAATGAAAGAACTTTATAATACCAGGTTGTCACTGTTATTGAGTATGACTTTGTGGCGAGCCTCCCTTTTGCAAGGAGCAAACGTTTGACTTACCCAAGTTTTCAGGATATTAAACAGTTGTCTGATTTGGGAAAATTAACGTGGATTCCAAAGGGCTTCACTTATCTTTGAAGTAAGGAGATTGAGGGAAAACAACTCTTTCAACATGATTTAGAAATAGAGAGCAAAATAATCTGACAAATAAACTGACAAACAGCCCTCAGACCCTCAAGTATGGCAGACAACCCCAAAGTATAGCTTAAATTGGGCCAAGCATAAAACTTGGACCAAGTTTTAAAGACTGACAAATGCCCAAGACTGCTTCTTTGTAACAATAAGGCACTGGAGTCTCATTTTGACCTTCAAAGAATCATAGGCTTTGATTTGGTAGAGACCTCCATTGGCCACTTAGTTTAATCCACAGTCAGAAAGCATTTTCCCTTTATCATGGCTGACAAATAGTCAACTAAACTAAACCTTACCTGAAGACCTCTAAGGATGGAGAGCTCAACGTCTTTTGAGGCTGCTTATTAAACTTAAGGACAGCTCTAGTGGTTAATAAGTTTTTCCAGTTTAAATGTGCCTCTTTGCACCTTTTCTACTCATTGCTGCTGCTTCTGCCCTCTGGGGCCAAATAGAATAAGTCTAATGCCTTCATAGCCCTTCAAATACTTGAAGACAGGTATCACCCCTTGCCTATTCTAGGCTAAACATTCTCAGTTCCATTAACTGATCCTCATGTGACAAAGATTCAGCTCTTTCCCCATCTTGGGCTGCCCTCCTCTGGACTCACTCCAACTTGTTTCATGGCCTTTTCTACATGATGGCATTCAAAATTGAATAACACACTCCATAAGAAGTATAATGAGGGCAAAGGACTGTACTCTCAAAAACAGAGTATCTTATCCTTGGCTCCAGGGCACCTGGGCCAGGTGACACAGTGAAAACAATATAATGCTATCCTTGCTGTTTCGTTCAATAACAAACTCCCTAAAAAAGGTCTTCAGTGAAATTTGACTTTTGTGAATAGATGGACAGCGAAGGGAAGATTTTTAAATTTTGCATTGCTCAATTGTGACATCTACAGGGCAATACAGAGAAATACTAGAAACTTGTACTGACTAGCTTTCAATGAGAACTTAAGCTTGAGGGCCCTTCAGTCTAGGGAGAGAAAAGTCACCCACCAATCTGAGCCCTACTCACCTCTCTAGCACTTCTCCATGGCAGCTCCAGGGTACAAAAGTAAGGGGCAATGAAGTTAGAAAGGCTAGAGAACCATAGGCTGATGTATCCAAGTGCCAACCACCCAACTAATTAAAACCCTCTAGGTCAGGTATTTACCTTGATCGAATTGATGCAAGAGATTTGTTAAGAGTGGAACGAACATCTAATTCCAGCAGCCTGGGAATATCTGGATATCCACCGACCTGGTCCCAAAGTAATTTTATAGGTGTCTTTTCTTCAATTGGGAAACTGGAGATAGATAAATCAGCACGCCAAATGGCTTCAATACTGTCCTGCTGTTTCCTAAAAAATTATGGAGCCATATTAGGAAACAATAAACTATTCTGGATTGTAGAACCAATCCAAATATCCTTTGCCCAAGTCCCATTCTGCTCTTCTTTTCATGAAAAGCACTCCACTAGGGCTCTCTCTACTATCTCTTTTATCATCATCCTATTTTCATCATCTTTTGCTCTTTGATTCTCCCTACCCCACTTTAGGACTCTATATGGAAAAAAAAAAAAGCTATGCCCACTTAGACTTCTTTAGAGAAATCTAAGGAACATTGGTTTCTGAGAAAACCATCAAGGCTACATTTATAGGGTCTTCTTTAGTTATCACTCATTGTGGAATTGCTCGGTTTCTGAGTCTCTGTATGGGACAAAAATAAAGAGAGGTGAATCTTTTCTATTCCACACATATTCCTACACATGAAAGGAGATTGATTTTATAATATTTACTTCTGAATTTTTAAAAGTCTGACCTTTTCTGAAGGAAAATAAAGTTTTGTTGTTGTTGTTGTTGTTGTTGTTGTTGTTGTTTTTAAACAAGGAAACAAAGCTAAACTATTTTTAGGGAGAATATCTATAACCAAAGTCAAGTAGTTGGTACAAACATTCTGTTGCCCATACCACATTAAGGAAAGAAAGGAGAAGCACTGTGCCATATAATGTCACCCCAGAGAATGTTCTAACGATCTTTGTCACATACTCAAATCTTAATACTTTGGGTTCTTTTTCCTTTTCCCACTTTTCTGGTAGTGGCCATCGAACCACATGTCTGAAGCAGACAGGTTTCAAAGGATGTTCTGGCTCCTTTTTGTGGACAATCAAGGATATCGGACAATGAAGTTTCAGATTATAAGTCTTTTGGATCTAAAAGATGAAGTGTAAAAAAAAAAAGAGTTGATTAAGGCCAAAAATCTTGAAGCAAAGTTCACTGTTTACTAATCCCTAGATGAAAGTTTGCTTTCAATGTCTTCTCCCCTTTAGGGAGTATCCTTTGCAATGACATTGTCATTCCCTTCCATTTAGTTTCACTTTTGGCAAGATGTCTGGAGCCTGGTTTTGCTGGGGTATTACCTTTATAGGATCATAGATTTAGAGCCAAAAGGGATGTTAGAATTCATCTCTAGTCCAAGGACTGGTGAATTATACAGCTCACCTATTTTTGTACATAGAAAAACATGTGGAAGGCAAGATGACTTCAGACCATAGTTTGCTGACCCCTGGATTAGTTTAACCCCATTATTTTCCAGATGAGAGAAATGAAACCCACAGTCAATTGAGTGGTTTATTCTGATTACACTGGTCAAAGATTCTTAACATTTTTTTGTATCATGGGCCCCTTTGACAGTTCTTCTGGGAGACATTCTCAGAATGTGGAGGGTTTTTTTTTTTTGTTTTCTTTCATTTTTTAAACAGGCTCTTTCCAGTCAAGTTATCACTAAGATGGAATACTAGACATTTTTTTCTGGTTCTGACCTTTCAAATCTTCTGAACAGATAATGAGATTTCAGTTATATCCATGATGTATGACAGCAAAAAACCAAGACTAGTTGTTAGCCCCTAATCTGCTCTTTCAGCATCCTTTCATCCTCTCAACCCATCATGCTTACTTTGACAACAGGTATTTGCAACAGAATTCAATTCTACACTCCTCCCCTTCCATGGCTGAGGTCAAACAAAAAGCAGGTGCTTGCTTAGGTCAAGACAAAAGAAGCACTCTCTGCTACAAGAGAATTCACCCAGAGAACTAAGGAATGGAGTGAACTGGGAGAGGCACTTCATTAAGTAGGAAGAAAAGAGTCCAATATCCAGGTAAGGCTAATTCTACCTCCCCAGGAATCACTTGGGTCAGATGCTAAGGCAATTGAACTGACCAGCATGAGAGGAGACTGATACAGGTTTGAGGATCCAGCCCCCAGATAAACCACTATCAAAGGGAAAGGAGTCAAAAAGTGTAATAGAAGACTGTAAGGGAGACAAAAAACTGAAATTACCAATGATTTGAAGAAAAAGAAAACCTAATTAATGATCTTGAACATAAGCAATAACAGAAGAGAGTTTAGCCTCCGATCAGATAAAAAAGGATTCAGACATTTATAAATAAATGTTACAAGAGGGGCAGGTAGGTAGCTCAGTGGATTGAGAGTCAGGCATAGAGACAGGAGGAGTTCCTGGGTTAAAATCTGGCCTCAGACACTTCCTAGATGTGTGACCCTGGTCAAATCACTTAACCTTCATTACCTAGGTTCTACCATTCGTCTAACTTGAAACTAACACACAGTATTGATTCTAAGACCAAAGGTAAGGGTTAAAAAATAAATAAACACGCTATAAGACAAAGAAAATGAATCAAGACATGATGAGACAAAGGACTCTGTGTACTTTCAAAAAATCATGGAACCGGGCAGCTGGGTAGCTCAGTGGATTGAGAGTCAGGCCTAGAGACTGGGAGGTCCTAGGTTCAAATCTGGCTTCAGCCACTTCCCAGCTGTGTGACCCTGGGCAAGTCACTTGACCCCCATTGCCCACCCTTACCAATCTTCCACCTATGAGACAATACACAGAAGTTAAGGGTTTAAACAAAAAAAAAAATCATGGAACCACAGAAAAACATTTCTGAATAGTTTGAAAGAGAAATAAGAATTATGAAACAGAATTTAGGACCTGAGCCACAGAAATAGTTGGCAGAATAGAAAAACTGAGTTCACAGTAGAAAGTCTCATCAAAATGTGGGGAATGGTGGGATGGAGGTGGGCATGCTGAGAGAATAACCGAGTATGGATGAAAATACACAGAAGTGAAAGACAATCTGAAAGAAGAGAAGCAAAAAAATAAATAACAAAAAACAAAAAATACCCAATATTCATACAAGTAAAGCATACTGATCTCAAAGACAGGATGTGAATAAAAAATTTAAGAATTGTATTTCTCTCAGGATATGTCATCAACCCCCCAAAAAATCCTGAAAAATACAATGCAATAAATAATAAGTTTTAAACTCTGTTCAGAATTTCTGAACACAGAAAGCAAAGTGTCCGTCAAAAGCATCCACATAAATTAGCTCAAAGTGAGAATAACATCAGCTATAGAAATCTACCTTACCCTATTGGGAAGTAGGAGGGGAAGGGGAATAAGAGAAAGGGCTGTGGTAGGGGCAGAATGGATAAAAGCGATTGTGAACTGGAAGAGGTAGTGTTCAGAAGCAAAACACTTGTGAACAGGGAAAGGCCTGATGGTGAAAGAGATAAGATAAATGGGGAAATAAGATGGAAGGAAATACATAGTAATCATAACTGTCAATGTGAATGGAATGAATCCACACATAAAAACAAAGGGGATAGCAGAGTAGATTAAAATCAGAATCCCATAATATGCTTTCCACAAGAAACACATTTAAGGCAGGGAGACACACACAGAGTAAAAGTAAGGGGCTGGAGCCTTAGCTAAAGTTACAAGAGTTACAGGAGGAAAGAGAAAGTAAAACTTTACTAGAGGGGAACCTCAATCTTCCCTTTCAGAAGTAGATAAGTCCAACCAAGAAATAAACAAGAAAAAGGTTAAGGTGGGAAATAGAACTTTAGAAAATTTTGATATGATAGTCTTCTGGAGAAAAATGACTGGGAATGAAAAGGAATGTACCTTTTTCTTATCAGTAAATGCTATCTTCTCAAAAATTGACTAGAAAGGGCATCAAAATCTCAAAATCAAATGTAGAAAAGCAGTAATATTAAGTGCCTCCTTTTTAGAGCAGAATACAATAAAAATTACATTCAAAAAAGGGCAGCAGAGAGACCAAAATTAATTAGAAACTCTATTGAGTTTTATTTGGAAGAATCAGTGGGTTGAAGAATGAATCACAGAAACAATCAACAATTTCATGAAAGAGAATAACAGCAAGGAGACAATATACCAAAATTTATGGGATGCAGCCAAAGCTTTACTCAGGGGAAAATTTATATCTCCAAGTGTTTACATCAATAAAATGGAGAAAGAACAAAACATTGAATTGGGCATGCACCTTAAAAAACTAGAAAAAGATAAAAAAATTCCCAATTAAGCATCAAATTGGAAATCCTGAAAATCAAAGGAGAGATTAATAAAATTGAAAGTAAGAAAACTATTGAACTAATAAGACAGGCATCTGTCTTTTATGAAAAAAATCAGCAAAATAGATAAGCCATTGGTTAATTTGATAAAAAGAAGAAAGAAGAAAACTAAATTACAGATTAAAAATGAAAAAAGGAAAAATCACAACCAATGAAGATGAAATTAAAGCAATTATTGGGAATTATTATGCTCAATTATATACCAATAAATATGACAATAAGTGAAACAGAAAAACTGCCCAAATTAAGAGAAGAGGAAATAGAATACTTAAACTACTCTATCTTGAACAAAGAAATTGAATAAATCATCAATGAATATCCTAAGAAAAAGTCTCCAGGGCCAGATGAATTCACAAGTGAATTCTACCAAACATTCAAAGAACAATTAACTCTAATACTACATAAAAATTTGGGGAAATAGGTGAAGAAATTCTTCCAAATTCTTTTTATGACACAAATGTGAGACTGATATGTAAACCAAAAAGAGCAAAAACAAAGAAAGTAAAATATGTAAATTACAACCCTAGTAAATATTGATGCAAAAAATTTAAATAAAATGCTAGCAAGGATATTACAGCTCTATATCACAAGGGTCACATGCAATGGCCAAATAGGTTTGTAAGATTTAAAATTATGTCCAATACTCCAAGTATTATATTTTTATAAGACTTATTAACAATAACTTGAAGTAAAGGATAGTGATAGCCTTTGTAAAGAGGAGGTTCCTGACCACAGAGAGTGGGAGAGAGAGATAAAAAGAGGAGTTACACACCCCTTTATTGATACAATGTAAGCATGTAACATGGGGACGAAAAGGGAAAGGAATTCTGGGAAATGAAGTCCAAGGTTACAAAATTCTATTTACACAGGTTTTATACCAGAAATTCAAGGATGACTTAATATTAGGAAAACTATCCATATAACATCAATTATAAAAACCAACAAAAACCATATGATTATCTCAATAGATGCAAAAAAAACTTTGACACCCCTTATAAAAACATTAGAGAAAATGGAAAATGATAAATAACATCTATTGAAAACCATTAGCAAGCATTACCTAAAATGGGGATGAGATAGATGCCTTCTCATCTAAATGAAGGATTATAATAATGATAATGAACATAGATGTTCATTATCACCACTACTACTAAATAGTGTACTAGAAATAATATAGTACTAAGGGAAGAAAATGAAATTGAAGAAATTAGAATATGCAATGAGGAAATAAAGTTATTGCTCTTTGCAAATGGCATGATATATTTAGAGAACCCCAGAATCAACCAAAAAACTAACTGAAACAATAGTATTTCTATTTAACACCAACAAAGCCCAACAGCAAGATGGAAGAAGAAAAAAATCCCTTTTAAAATAACTGTAGAGGGGACAGTTAAGTGGCTCAGTGGATAGAGATCCAGTCCTAGAGACAGGTCATCTTGGGTTCAAATATGGCCTCAGACAACTTTCTTAGCTGGGTGATCCTGGACACTTAACCCCTATTGTCTAACTCTTACCACTCTTCTGCCTTGTAATCAATATGATTCTAATATGGAAAGTAAGGGTTAAAAATAAAACAAAACAAAAAATGGATATATAATGTAGAAATAAAGGATGATACCATAAACAAATTAGGAGAACATGGAATAGTTTACCTGTCAGACCTATGGATGAGGGGAAAATTCATGACCAAACAAGACATAGGGAGCATTACAAGAAGTAAAATGAAAAATTTTTATTACAATAAATTAAAAAGGTTTTGTGCAAACAAAACCAATGTGACCAAGATTGGAAGGGAAACTACGAACTGAGGAAAATATTTTATAGCAAGTGTCTCTGATAAAGGCCTCATTTCTCAAATCTATAGAGAACTGAGTCAAACTTATAAGAATAGAAAGTATTCCTCAATTGATAAATGGTCAAAAATATGAACAATCAATTCTCAGATGAAGAAATTAAAACTACCTATAGTCATATGAAAAAATGCTCCAGATCACACTATTGATTAGAGAAATATAAATTAAAGCAACTCTGAGATACCACCTTATTCCTACCAGTGTGAAGATGGGATTAACTCTCTTCTGCCCATTATTAGACTTAATCACCAAAAGCATATACACCCTACTTATCCTTAAGTGGGGGAAGTCTGTGACCCACGTGTGCAATAGTGAGTGACGAATCAGAATCAACTGACTGCCCCATGGGCAGTCCTACACAAAGCTTTAGCTATAATTGGTACACGTAAAGTGGGAGGAAGGTACAGGAAGTAATGAAAGAATGGTCTTTATAAGTGGCAAGAACTTCCTGTGAGGAGGTCTTTCACCTTCAAATTTACCTTGGAGGAGGGCCAGCTGAGGACTGATTTCTATAAAAAAAGGCTGATTCCCTTCCTTGACTTGCTCTGGAGGTACTAGCCTCTGAAGAGGCCCCTCATTTTGGAGAAGACCTCATGGCTAAAACCCTTGTTTAATTGACCCCTAAGCCCTCTGGCTGGGGCTTCTGGAGCCCTGCTGGAATAATGCCAGGGCTTGAGCACATAGTCTAGCTCATTAAGCTAGACTTCTTACTCTGCCCTCTTTCTCATTTCTCTACTTTCACTCTTTCCCTCTATTTTATAAATAAATTGCTAAAATCATTTGGAATTAATTCCTGGCAATATATAAATTTAGTCTGAAAAATGATAAATTTATCTGATAAATTTAGTCCAACCCTTTTATTTTTTCCCCTTACAATTTCTGGCCCTTACCCCAAATTGGCTAATGTGACCAAAAAAGAAAATGATAAATGTTAGAGGGGAGGTGGCAAAATGGGGACACCAATACACTGTTGGTGAAGCTGATACAGCTATTCTGGAAACATGTCCAAAGGGCAGTAAAGCTATGTATTCCCTTTGACCCAGCAATGCCACCACTGAGATTAAAAAAAAAAGGTGTATATGTACAAAATTATTTTTAGCAACTCTTTTTATAGTGGCAAAAAATTAGAAACTGAGGGCATGCCCACCAATAGGGAATGACTAAACAAGTTGTGACATATGGTTGCAATGGAATACTGTTGTGCCATAAGAAATGATGAACAAGATGATTTCAGAAAAACCTGGAAAAAAAATATATATATATATACATATATATGAACTGATGCAAAGTAAATTGAGCAGAACCAGGAAAACATTGTATCTGGTAACAGAAATATTATATGATAAATAATCAATTATAAAGGACTAAACTATTATCAGCAATGATAAATGCCAACTTCTAAGATAACCCCAAATGATTCACAGTAAAAAATGCTATCCATAGCCAGAAAAAGAACTGTTGTAATCTGATTGCACATCAAAGCAAATCCTTTCCCACCTTACTTCACAGTTATAATCAAAGCTACAAAGAAAAGAATTAATTGGACCCAAGCTAAACAAGAATTTATGGAAGAGTTAAAGAGACAGAAGTGATAGAGAAAAATTTTGGAAAGGAAATGTGATGCAAGAAAATTATGAAAAGAGAGTCAATAGCTTGGTAAAAGAGGCAAAAAATACTGAAGAAAAGAACCTCTTAAGAAGCAGAATTGGTCAAAGGGAAGAAGAGGTAGAAAAGCTCACTGAAGAAAATCATTACTTAAAAATTAGAATTGAGCAAGTGGAAGATAATGATTCAATGAGACATCAATAAACAATAAAACAAAATGAAAAAAAAATAGAAGAAAATGTGAATTTCTCACTGGAAAAACAACTAACATGGAAAATAGATCCAGGAGTAATAATTTAAGAATTATTGGATTGCTTAAAACCATGATAAAAAAAAAAAGCCTAGACATCATCTGTCAAGAAATTATTGAGAAAAACTGCCCTGATATTCTAGAACTAGAGGGTAAAATAGAAATCACCTCCTGAAAGAGATACCCCAAATAAAACCTCCCAAGAATATTATAGTCAAATCTGGAGCTCCCAGGTCAAAGAAAAATATTGCAAGCAGACAGAAAGAAACCACCCAACTATCACAGAGTCACTGTCTGGAAAACACAAGACTAAGTAGTTTTCATGTTTGTTTGGATTTTTTAGTATTTTTTAGGGTTTCTAAAATTATAATTTATTTTTAAATTTTTATTTTATTTTATTTTTAATAACAAATTAACACAACATTTTCCCATAATTATATGGTTCATGTTATTTCCCTACTTTCTTCCCTTCCCCACTCTGAGTTGTTCAATCTAGGATGTACATGTATTATCACACAAAACCCCAAGTCATATACCCAAATAAACAAGTGATACATCATATGTTTTTCATTTGCATTTTAAGTAGCTTCCATGTTAAAAGAGGAGGACTTGGAACATGATATTCTGGAAGACAAAGGAGCTACAGTTAAAATCAAGAATAACATACCCAGCTAAATGTAGTATAATACCTCAGGGGGAAAATTGATATTTAATGAAATAAAGGACTTTTAAATATTTCTGATGCAAAGACCAGAGCTGAATAGAAAATTTGACATTCAAGCATGACTCAAGAAAAGCATAAAAAGGTAAACATGAAAGAATAATCATAAGGGAAACAATAGGTTAAACTATTTACATTCCTATATAGGGACATGATACATGTAACTACCAAAAAACTTTATTATTATTAGAACAGTTAGAAAGAGTGACAAAGGTCATGAATATAAGTCAATTATGTTGGAATAATCTCCCCCCCCCAAAAAAAAAAACAACCTAAGGGTTAAAAAAGAGAGATGCACTTGGAGAAGAGGAAAGAGAGGGGTGGAATGGGAGAAATTTTCTCACATAAAAGAGAGTACAAAGAAGAGCTTTTATAGTGGAGGAGAAAATGAAGAGAAGGTGGCAGGCAATGCTTGACCCTCACGTTAATTTGAATTGGTTCAAAGAGGAAGGAATATATATTCATCCTCAGTTGAGTATAGAAATCTATCTTTCCCAATAGGGAAATAGGAGGTGGAGGAAATAAGAGATAATGGGGGGAGATAAAAGGGAAGGTGGATTAAAGGAGGCAGTAGTTAGAAGCAAAACTTACTTTTGAGGAGAAACAGGATAAGAAGAGAAAGAGAAAGAGAATAGGATGAAGGGAAATATACAATAATGATCATTGTGAATGTGAATGGTATAAACTCACTCATAAAATGAAAGCAGATAGTAGAATGGATTAGAAACTAGAATCCAATATATATATATATATATATATATATATATATATATATCCTTACCTTCCATCTTAGAATTAATATTGTATATTGGTTCCAAGGCAGAAGAACAGTGAGGGCTAGACAATGGGAGTTAAGTGACTNCTACCTGTGATTCATCTGCTTCATTCTAGAGGTTCAAGATTTCCCAACACAATCACATATTTACTGAACTCTTATTATATATTTTTTTGTTGTTCAGTTGTTTTGGTGGTGTTTGATTCTTTCTGAACCCATTTGGGATTTTCTTGGCAAAGGCATTGGAGAGGTTTGCCATTTCCTTTTTCAGTTTATTTTGTAGATGAGTAAACTGAGGCAAACAAGGTTAGGTGACTTGCCCAGGGACACACAGCTAGGTCAGATTTGAATTCAGGTGTTCCTGACTTCCAAGCTAGCATTTTATCTACTGTACCACAAGCTGCCCTACTTCATATATATAATGCACCATAATTAATAAACTAATTAATACATAAATAGCTAGCAGCCAGCATTCAAGTAATGCTTTAAGATTTGTTAAGCACTTTACAAATACTTTTGTTCCTTATAATAACCCTGGTAGGAAGGTTTTATTATTATTCCCATTTTATAGATGAAGAAACTGAGGCAAAGGGAGGTTAGGTAACTTGTATAGAGTCGAACAGCTAGTCGAACAGTATAAGAGGAAGACCATTTTATTTTTACTCTTTCTCTCAATGTTGCTCTCATTTTTTCCCTAAACTCTTACCTTCCATCTTAGAATTAATATTGTATATTGGTTCCAAGGCAGAAGAACAGTGAGGGCTAGACAATGGGAGTTAAGTGACTTGCTCAGGTTCACACAGTAGGAAGTGTCTGAGGCCAGATTTGAACCTAGGACCTCCCCATCTTTGGGTCTGGCTCTCAATCCACTGAGCCATCCAGCTGCCCCCAAGTATGTCTCTTTTAAACAATATATTGGGGCAGCTCTCAGCAGATTGAGAGTTAGGCCCAGAGATGGTTCAAATCTGGCCTCAGACACTTTCTAGCTGTGTGACCCTGGGCAAGTCACTTAATCCCCATTGTCTAGCCCTCACCACTTTTCTGCCTTGGAACCAATACATAGTGCTGATTCCAAGATGGAAGGTAAGGGTTTAAAAAATATTAAAAATTGTTTTTATATGTAATTGGAGGGAAATAATTTTTATTTAATGAAGAGATCATGGATCCCAAAGGCCATTTAATCCAACCCCTTTATCTCACTGAAGAAGAAACTAAGGACCCTGGAAAAACAAATAATTTGTTCAGTCATCCCCAGTTCATGAGCATCTTCTCAATTTCCAGTTCTTTACTACCTCAAAAAGAGCTGATATAGATTTTTTTTTTTTTTTTTACCAAATTAGTCCTTTCTCCCTCCTGCATTTTTTTTTATCTCTTCGGGATTCAGACTTAGTAGTGGTAGGTCCATGAACTCTTAAAAATATCTTGATAACTGTATTTCATTAAAATTATTTTTTTGTCATCCTATGTATTTCATTAATTTTATAATTTTATTATGAGGAATTCACAGGTTTCACAAGCCCACTAAAGGAGTTTATGAAACAGAAAAGGTTGAGTATCTTTGAATCTATGGTTCTATGTCCTGATTTTGAATCCTTGTTCTTCTATTTACTATGTGTCTGATTATCTTGAACAAGTAAGTTATTTAACATCATTGAGCCTTAGTTTTCTCATTTGTAGAATGAAATGAATGGGCCAGATGCTACATAAAAGCCCCTTTATCTCTAAATCTATGATCTTCCCCTCAATCTAAAAGTTGACTCATTTTAAAGAGAAAAGTAGTCACCAAAATGAGTCATAACTAGCAATTCCAATAGCTGTAGAAAATTTGTTTGTGGAGAATATATTTAAAGTATGACCACTTCTGGGTATGGATGAGGTAGCTTGGACACAAGAGATCAAGAGATTTGAAGAGGCTAAGGAATGGAAACATCAGGGAAGAAGGAAGAGTGGTTTGGAAGTCCATGGATGAATAAAGAATTAGACCAGATGGAATGAACACTAAAGAAGTGCTTACTCTGTGATGGTGTCAGAAGAATGGTCTGAAAGTAGCAGAGGGACCAGGTACTATGTTAACGTTTCCTCCTGGCCCAGTGTGTCAGGAAGTTAATAAAAGGAGAAAAGGATCAAAGTTTTAGCACTAGTAAGGACCTCAGAGGCTGTCTTGTCCAACTCCATCTTTTTCTACAAATAAGGAAAATGACCCAGGAAGTTGAGTGACTTGCCCAAGGTCACATAGGTAGTAACCAGGAGAGACCGGTTCTGACTCCAGGTCTTTGGATTCTTAGCTTTCCTCTAGCCTTGGAAATGGTGCCAAGAGATGTGGAGAAACTTAAGTTTTAGTAAGCATGAGAAGATGGAAAGAATATGAGAGAAATAGATTACAATAAAGAGAAATTTCATTAGGCTCAGCAGAAAGGAAGGGCAGATTAATTCTGTCATTAAGAAGTGGGTGGTAGAAGCCAGAGGCACACTAAATTAGCTTCAAGTTCCGTCAATTATCCTAGGATACGGTGGATTTTCAAGTTGGACATCCTATAAGGAGGAAACTGTTCCAGTGGGTAAGACCAGACCAGGAAAGAATTATGAAGGCCACATATGGTGGTAACTCTAGAGAACCAAGTGAGGAGCAGGCTGGTCAGCTGGCCCAAACATCCCCGCCCGGCCACATCCCTCCACGATAGTTGTTGCCCTGCTAACCAAGTCTCATTGGAAACACAGTACTGTCTATAGCTCTGGCAACTCAACTTTCCAGGCTAGGAAATCCCAGGACCCCTTGGGACTAGATGACTGTCTCCTTTAATTTCATCTTTTCCAGACACAGAGAATCTTGCCAAACCTATGCCTAGGAAGAAGAAAGGGCTCAGTCCAAGTGTGTTCTGAAGCCAGCTAAAAAAGGGAACAACTATTACATTTTCAGTGTGTTTTCACTTTGGAAATCAGCAAACACTACAAATCAGAGTCCATTTTATCATTTCATTAATTGACTAATTTTAAGAAAGTTATGGAAAAATGTTAATAATAATGTAAATTAAACTTAAAAGGCTGTCCTGTGTACATTCCCCCCCACCCCCAGAGAGTTGGTTTTTAAATATTTATCAGCATATCCTTGGTTCATTCTCACAGTCCAGCACAACTGGTTTTGGTGAATGTGTTCATACCCTCATCATTTCTTACTGTATATACTTTCAATAACCTAGGGAGAGCCTACCTGATCATATAAGTTTAGCATCTTTGTTGTGCATATATTACGACTATGTTCCAAAATCTTTTGCTTTGTTGTCCATCTCTCCATCACTTTTTTCTGATAAGCATCAATTCTATTCAAAAACAGGTATAGGACCTGAGATTCATTGCCTTTCCCAGCATTCCGGATGATTTTTACTCGATTGGTTATGTTTTGCCTTAAAAGAGAAAATATAAATTCAGTTATTATAGCTAATGAATTTTCATATCCTTGACTCTACAAAATGAGAACAATCACCTATATTTCTAAGGCATTTTCACATCTGTAATCACATTTGATTGTTACAATACTGCAGGAGGTAGGTAGAGATGGAGCTTATTCTTATTTCACAGATAAGGAAAATAAACTCCAAAAAGTTAGGTTTTTCAGTACCCTTAGATTAGTTCTGAAAAATCTTATCAGCCTCTACAATTGTCCTCATTCTTTCCTGTATCTTATTAAAGTCACAATGGTATTGCAAGGATTTTTTTGGGGGGGGAGTAATTTTAATTTGTTAAAATTATCTCTTTCATGATCTAAAAAATGGGTTAGGAAACAAAACACACAGGAAAATAAATAACAACAGCATTGATAACTATTTCAAAATCAACAAAATTGTAATTTTAGTTCACTTGGCACTGATCTAGTTCATTTAGAGTATTGATCCAATACTAGTCTGCACATTTTGATACTTAATGAAGATTATTCTGGAGTTAAAGAGTTCTTACCCTTGGAAAGCTCTTCTTCCATCACTATCTTACATGGCTGAATCAAATAACTGATAAGCATGAGTAGTAAAAAAGCACAATCAGGGGGCAGCTGGGTAGCTCAGTGGATTGAGAGTCAGGCCTAGAGACAGGAGGTCCCAGGTTCAAATCCGGCCTCAGACACTTCCCAGCTGTGTGACTCTGGGCAAGTCACTTGACCCCCATTGCCTACCCTTACCACTCTTCCACCTAGGAGCCAATACACAGAAGTTAAGGGTTTAAAAAAAATACTAACATAAAAAAAGCACAATCAACTTATATCAATTCTTCTAGAACAGTATTTGAAAGCCAAAATGGAAACAGAGGAAATAGAAAGCTTAGTAGTAAGTAAAGAGTTTCATTTAATAAATGTTTTAAAAATAAAAGCTAACGTTTATGTAGTGTTTCTTTTGTACTAAACACTTTACAATGACTATCTCATCACTTGATCCTTACAACATCTGAGACATTGATGTCATATCATCATCTGGACAGTGGAATAAGTGATGCTCCTTTGTATCCTGGTGCTAGCTACAAGGAAAGGATATGTTGGGACAAATCATAAATACTGATCTCTGACTTGTTGGAAACACTTCAGTGTTGATAGTACAGACCACTAAAGTGGACAAATTATGAATATGCAGGAAATGGACTGAAGATATGAATGTTTTTATTAGACACTATTATTATATCATAGCAAAATCGGGAACCAATCATACTAGTTATATAATCCAGGATTTCATATTGCTTTTGTTCAAAGATATTCTCAACTCAAAATTACAATGATTTATTGCAGATCAATGCTAGGTAATTGATGGAATTACTTCATTCTTAGGCCCAGTTAGGTGAGATATGAGCAGAAGTTGAGAAATTACTCAAATCTGAAGGAGTAATTGCAAAGAATTTGAAGGTATTAAGTCTCCACTTAAAAAAAATACTCAGAATGATGACATCTTGAATAATTTTGAAAAAGAGATGGGCACAAGGAGCAGCTAAGGTAGCCCAGTGGATAGAGAGCCAGACCTAGAGATGGGCTCAAATCTAGTCTCAGATACTTCCTAGCAGTGTGACCAACCTCCTACTTCCTAGCCTTTATACTATTCTTCTACCTTAAAACCAATCCACAGTATTGATTCTAAGACAGAAAGCAAGGGTTAAAAAAATTTTTTTAATTAAAAAAAAAAAAAAGAGAGGGCACACAGAACGGAATTATGAACGACCCTTTTTGAGTTTGATGGCTTAAATCCAACCAGTAGACCAACTACATTGAAACAAAACAAATTCTAAATCATTGATTTCTTCATTAACAGTCATGAACAGATGCCTTTTCTCAAAATATTTGAAAGAATGAAGAAAACACTTTAGGATATGCACACAACACTATATGCTCTAGCCTTGCTACCACAAATTTTAATAGGAGGAAAAGTGGAGCTGTCTAGGAAAATTTCTGAGAATAAGTATCAAAAATTACCATAGCATAAGTGGTCTGAGAAAACTATTAGAGACTTATGGCCCAGTGGAAAACTCTTAGCTTCTATCACCTGAATAAAAAATCTTGATGAATTTAATCCAAAAAAAAAAGAATGTCCAAAAGTCTTATTATCCTTGACAATTAAAATTAAAAACTGAAAGATTAAATAGTTACAAGGAATGAAAGCAAATAAAAACAAAATAAATAGCAAACAAAACTTATGCTGTAGAGCCTTAAGAAGTAATTTGAGAAGAGAAAAGAGGAAGAAGTGGAAAATTTCTGATTGTTTATATGGTAGAAAGTAATGTGATCAATCACTAGGTATTATTAAGCACGAACATATATATGTATGTATATCTACATAAAATAATGCAATTTTAAGGAAGATACCAGCAATTGGGGCACGAGGAAGACTTTATGTAGAAAGTAATATAAAGGGAAGGAAGTGAGAGGAAGAGAACATGGATCTAAAAATAAAATTTAATTAAAAATAAAGAAAGAGGGTAAAAAGTAGTACAAAGGTATTCTATGAAGCATAGGTGGGGAGGGAGGGCATTCCAATACAAGGGCAAAGAAACAGGAGATAGAATACTGGGTTTGAGGAAAAGTGACAAGACCTGTTTGGTTAGATTGCAGATTATAGGAAGGATAGTAATGCATAATGAAACTGGAAAGATAAAGTGGAAGTAGGTTGGTAAGGGCTTTAATAATGGTTTAAACAAGGGTGGTAGCCATTTAGGTAGCAAGAAGAGAATGGGTTATGATATCTGAAGTCAGACAACAAATAAATGGGATTAGGGAGAAGAGGGCATTCAAGGATGTTGCTGATCTGAGCAACATCTGGTACCCTCAAAGAGAAATAGGGGAATTTGGCAGACTGGGAAGTTTTTGGGGAAAGATAATGAGCCCTATTTTGGATATGTTGAGTTTGATATTTCTATGGAAGTCAGTCAGTCAGTCAATCAACATTTATTAAGTAACTACTATGTGTCACCCACTATGCAGAGTGCTGAAGAAAGAAAAGTAAAAAAGAGTCCTTGCCCTTGAGAAGCTCAAAATTGAATTCGGGAGACACTATGCAAATAACTACGTACAAACAAAATATATACAGGAAAAATAAGAAATAAGCAACACAAGGGGAGCACCAGAGTGAAGGATTAGGAAAAGCTTCCTGAAGAAAGTGATATTTTAGCTGAGACTTGAAGAAAAAGTCAAGAAGGAAGCAGAGATGAGGGGAGAGCAATCCTTTGCCCAGTAAAAATGTCCAAATGCAGGGCAGGTTAGAAGGGCTTCAAATGCTCCACAGGATTTTGTATTTGGCTCTTAGGATACAGGAGCCACTAGAGTTTATTGAGTAGATTTTTAAAATAAGCAAAATAATTTTGACAGGTCATTGGAGGATGGACTGGAACAGAGGGAACTTGGGACAGGAAGAACAATCAGCAATCTGTTATAATTCTCCATGAAAGAGATGATGGTAGTGGTAGTATCAGAGGAGTGAAGGGTACGTGATATGATATGACAAAAATAAAATCAACAGGTTTGATATGTGGGATGAGATAAAGCGAAGAATCAAAGATGACACCAAAGTTACAAGCCTAGGACCTGGGAGTGTGGTGATATACTCAATATTAATAAGCAAGTTAGGAAGAGTTTTGGAGGAAATATAATGGATTCCATTTTGAACATGTTGAGTGAACTGGGGTATCCGGTGTCAAAAGTCCAATATGAAGTTAGTGATGCCGGGCTAGAAGACAGAAGAATGTATGAAGATCAGGCAAAGGAAGCAGAGAAAGGAAGAACAGTCAGCTTGGTAAAAGAACTAGGAGAGGGTAATGCTATAGAAATCTAGGCAGAAAGAAGAGTGTGATCAATAGTTCAATAGTGTCAAAGGCTGCAGAGAGATCCAGAAGGATGAAGACTGAGAAACAGCCATTATTTTGGGCAAATGAAAGATTGTTAGTATCTTTGGAGAGAGCAGTTTTGGTTTGATGTCAGGAGCCAGATTGTAAAGAGTTAAGAGAGAGAGGCAAGGAAGTGGAGAACTTGCTCAAAGAGTTTAGCTACAAAAGCCAGGAGAGATACAGATTAATAGTTAGAAGGGATGATAGTGAAGGATGCGGTCAAGTCATACTCCTCTGTTGAGAAGGTTAGGAGGGAAAGGGAAGGATCAGAGGTTTGAGGAAAGATGTTCAACATAGTAAAAATACAAATTTATTCATCCTCTCTTCAATTCAATTATCAATCAATGATTCTTCCTTCCTTCTTTCCCTTTCTCCCTCCCTCATTCCAAAATTCCTAGGCTCGATTCAAGTCTGACTTGGGGATCATAGAATGGGGTTTTAGTTGGTACACAGAGGCCAATGCCTCCAACTTTCAAGATTGAGTGTAGGTTTTGTGTCCTTCCCATGGAATAGGTCCAAAATCTGGGGATAGCAATGACAATTCTAATAAATTTTATATCTGAAGAATGTAAGTCCACACATAACCACAATAGTATCTGTGCAGGAAATGAAATGGACTTGGAAACAGAATGTCAGGGGTAAATAAATTCCTAATATTAAATAAATCAATTAAATTAAATTAAACAAGGCCAACCAAAGAGCTCTATAGTCCTCCTACACTCTAGCATAGATAGTAGAAGGTGTTTCCTTCCAGTATGACACTGTCCCATTAATCAACTGTCATTCAACCAGTACTAAATCCACATCATTATATTATAATCTAGTCAATATCTATCCAAGTTGTAAACCAGTATGATTAAAGTCTCAGCCATGCGGCTGTAGGGTATCAGAGAACCCTGGCTGATCAAGGGAAAGTGGGATCTTTCTGGGAGCTCTTTTCATGGGATCAAGCCATGAAGGCAAGCAAATAGCATTCTAAATAGGAAATCTTTAGATTCTAATGTGGCCATAGAACAACATAATCTAGCTAGGCATAGTCTTGGAGTCAAAAAAAAACCCGAGTTCAGATCTAGTTTCAGATACTAGCTGTGTGACCCTGAGCAAGTCACCTAACTCATTTGTCTCACCTATATTCCAGGGTGGTCTGAAAAATCAAATGAGAACATAATTGTGGAGTGCTTAGCACAGTACCTGGTACATAATTATTGTGGTTATTTTTATTGTTATTCAGAATCTCTCTTGGAAAGGGGAATCAATACCAGCCTGTTTTAAGAAACCACTTCAGAGTACCCCAAAAGAAAGATCCAGAGAACAAAAACAGGAATGAAGGTAAGAAATCTGTAAGAAGTCAGTACACTTCCTATACCTTTGCAAATCTTTCATACTTGTACTGACCAGCTAGGAAGTATCTGAGGTCACATTTGAATCCAAGACTTCCGATCTTTAGGTCTGGCTCCCAACCCACTGAGCCACCTACCTGCCCCATAACTCTTATTTTAAAAACAAAAAATCCCTAAAGAAATAAGTTAATCTGATACAACTAGGTAAAACAATGATGGTTCATAGAGGGTATAGCTTTAATTTTCAGATATTCACAAACTATGTCATCTAACTTTTGTCCATATATTGACAGGAGACAGAGAATGGGGCTAAAGACTCCTCTGGTTATTCAGATGAGTTTCCTGGGCAGCCCTATCTGTCCTGCCCCTATATCCAAATGAATTAGGATAAATGTGTCTGAAGTTAACAGGCTGCCCAGTTGAGTCAACAAAAGAAATCAGTAAAAATGGGTGCAAGGATCAAAACAGAATGTATTAATCAGTCTATGATCAAAACACTTGACAGGAATACATGGCCATAGTTTAGAAGCAATGGGTCCAAAGCAGGGGATGAGGGGCAGGGCAGAAAGATTAGGGAAGGTCTAAACAAAGCTATGGGACAGCTAGGTGGTATAGTGGATAGAACACTGACTTGGAATCAGGAAGATTCCTCTTTCTGAGTTCAAACTTACTAACTGTGTGTGACTCCAGGTAAGTCACTGAACCCTGTTTTGCCTCAATTCCTCATCTGTAAAATGAAATGATAAATACCTCTAGTTATCTTTGCCAAGAAAATGACTGAATAACCACAAAAACAAAAAACAAAAACTGTCAGGAAAACAGCAAAGGAACTTTACTTCTTATGAAAGAAAAATTCTGTACTCTGCATTTTAGACACAAATCTTCCAGAGACAAATTAATTAATTAAATAATTCTAAATATCTCTCCTTGGAGAGAGAAAATCTATAGCAGAAATTAATTCATCCTGCCTTTAAAAAATTTCTCTGAGACTGATACACTGTGGTACAATCGAACATAACGAACTTCTCTACTCGCAGTAATGTAAGGATCCAGAGCAAGGCTGAGGGACTTGTGAGAAAGAAAACTAGCCACATTCAGAGGAAGAACTGTGGGAGGAGAAACACAGAAGAAAAACAACTGCTTTAACACATGGGCTGATGGGGATATTATTGGGGATGTAGACACTAAAAGATAACTCTAGCCCAACTATCAATAATATGGAATTAGGCCTCGATCAATGATACATGTAAAACCCAGTGGAATTGTGTGTTGGCTAAGGGAGGCTGGGGGGTGGGGTTGGGGGAGAGGGAAGAACATGAAATATGTAACTAGGGGAAAATATTCAAAAAAATTTAAAAAATTCTCTGATACAAACTATATACTCTATACTATATATTATGCCCCATCCCACCTCCAAAAGGGCAAAATTCCACAATATATAAAACTCCATAACAAAATTCAGATGAAAGTTCAGTCAATTCTGATTCTTCAAACAGAATAATAGTCAACTAATTTTTGGCACTTCACCTCACTCCCCCAGAATCATTTTCCTAATATCATTCAATTCATCTTTAACCACTCCATCTCAAAATTCTTTCAGCCTGGTCAGAGAAACTCAAGTGATGATTATTAATTAAATTAGTCAAAGACTTCTTTCTCCTAATCATTAACCTCATCATTTACAAAAGAGTCCTTTCCAGATTGATCAAGCCTTTTTCTTGAGAAACTTACTGACCTTTAATATCCTTATATTGTATTTAAAAAATTCAGTGAAGGACACTTTCAGAATTGATAGCTAAAGAAAGATCCTGATAAGGATTTCTCATTCAAATTAGACTAAGGTAGTGATGGGCAAACTACGGCCCACGGGCCAGATTGGGGGGAAGGGGCTGAAATATTCTATCCAGCAAGTGCACATTATTCCTAAGCTGACAAATACAATGAGTAGGATACAATACAATAAAACTTTGAAAGAATTGCCTTAGAAACAGACTGACAGATGAGCATTTCCTTTCCCTTGCCTCCCCCCACCCTATAAAAAGTTTGCATTATATCCATCACTGGACTAAGGCCTTCGACTAAAGTATTTTTCTTTCTTTCCTTCTTTCTTTCCTTTTTCCTTCCTTTCTTCCTTTTTTCCTTCCTTCTTTCCTTCCTTCCTTCCTTCCTTCCTTCCTTCCTTCCTTCCTTCCTTCCTTCCTTCCTTCCTTCCTTCCTTCCT
>NC_058134.1:292094541-292114442 GCF_016433145.1 Gracilinanus agilis | reverse complement strand
CTTTCTTTCTTTCTTTCTTTCTTTCTTTCTTTCTTTCTTTCTTTCTTTCTTTCTTTCTTTCTTTCTTTCTTTCTTTCTTTCTTTCTTTCTTTCTTTCCTTACCTTCTGACTTAGAATCAATAATGAGTATTGATTTCAAGGCAGAAGAGCAGTAAGGGCTAGACTATTGGGATTAAGTGACTTGTCCCGGGTCATCCAGTCAAAAAGTGTCTGAGGCAAGATTTGAACCAGGATCTCTTATCTCTAGGTCTAGCTCTTTATCCACTGAACCACCTCGCTCCCTGTTAAAGTACTTTTTTTAAAAAAAAAAAACCCTTACTTTCCATTTTGGAATCAATACTGTATATTGGTTCCAAGGCAGAAGAGCAGTAAGGGCTAGGCAATGGGGGTTAAGTGACTTGCCCAGGGTCACACAGCTAGGAATTAAGTACTTTCTTAATATTGTTTTCTAATTTGCAGTAACGAGGAAATGGAGATGGGGAGTTGAAAGAAGAGAAATCAGAATGCTTCTAAATTCCTCCTTTTTGTGCACTGTACCAGCCAATCTGAAGCATAATCTACATTTGTTAACTCTAGAATCTCATTCTGTTCCTTCTCTTTCTGTTCTTTAAGATTACATTTAATCAGTATTGGAATACATTACTTTAATTGGTTCATTATAAATATGGAGTTTTCTGCCTTTTATCTTAATAAAATGAATATAATGAAACAGTAAAACAAAGAGAACTATTCTAGAAGCTATAACAGGATAATTATTGACAAATAAGGTTGAGGGCATTGTCTGTATTGTGTACTGGGGTACAGAAAGCTATATAGAGGATAGAAACTAAAACAAAGTATTCAAAAACACATTGGACTCTCCAGTCCTGAGTATCTTGAATAGTAGTCATAAGGCTTAACAAATTAATCAAGGTATAGGGAGCCAAAGTGGTCCAATTTAAAAATGGAACTTAAACATAATATTATTCTTCTGGTCAACTGGTCAAATAGATAGCCTGATCTCCTTAGCCACGGCAATTACAAAACAGATATTCTGAATCTATACGCCAGTGGCTCCAAATTAGCTATAACTATAGCTATGGTGGTGTACTAGTCTTTGTTCACTTTCTGCACTGCAACTATGTCCTCATCTCTAATTTTTGTGCAGGGAGGAAGAAGGAGGGAATAGAATAAGCATTTATATTAGCACCTACTCTGGTCCAGGCACTAAGCACTTTTTAACAAAAGTTATCAGTTGATTCTTACAACAACCCTGGGAGGTAGATGCCATTATTATTTTCACTTTCCAATTAAGGAAGCTGAAGTAAACTAAGGTTAAGTGATTTGCCTAGAGTCTTATAGCTAGTAAGTGTCTGAGCCTAGATTTGAATCTAGTCCTAACTCCAGACCCAGAGCTCTATCCACTCTATCATAGTTACTTGTGTGCTAGGCTCAAAAGCAACTGGTCTGTTGAGAAAGTCAAAAAGTTCAATAATGTCCTATTCCTATTATGAATAAACTTGACTCTCCCAGGGGCTTACCCACCCTCTCCCCCTGCCACATACACACATCTTGCCCAACTTCTTAATCCCACCTATGTCAAACTTTTTTAATGGAGCCCTAGACATGGAAAGTGCATTTGTCATTGGTCATACTCCCACCCTGAGAACTTCCATACATAGGTCAGAAAAGGTTCTTGATTCTTAGTTTAAACTCAGTTAAAGACTGACTTTGAATATCAGATTTGTGGTAAACAGTCTCTAGTTATAAAGTCTTTCAGCAGTTTCTGAAATTGTTTTGACATGAAGGCTTTGAAGTCTATTTTAACAATAGAATAAACTTTAACTCATCCCAAAGACATATATCCAATGGGAACCTGTAATTAGAACATTTAGCTATCTGAATAAAAATCAACCTATAATTAACAAAAAGAAAAAGACCCATCAAGTATTCTGCTCTCTTTTTCTTGGCTTCCCAATATTACATGAATAAGCATGAATAAAGTACAATATTTGTTGGGTTATTACATTTTTTTAAACTGACCAACCAATTTCTGGACTGCAATAACACCAAGTGACCCCCTTGATCTTGTATTATGCTAAGGAGCATGATAAAGGATTACCTGCAGCAAAAATGGACTGATCTTATGAGATAGCAAAATACACCTAATAGAAGTTTAGGAGGAAGACAGACAAAATAATAATTGTTCTATCTCAGAGGATTAAAAAAATAAAGACTATAAATAGCAATGGCTATAGAGTTGGCCTAAACCTCCTATTTGTAAAACATCTGGCTATTCCCAGGATAGCCTTTGACTGTATTTCTGAAAAATCCCTCTGTGTAGACCATACAGTCTATAAAAACGAAGATGCCAAAGCTTGTTCATAACCTGAATTTTTATTTAACTCTTTATACTCTCGATACAATTCTTTGCCTATTACTAACACAGGTAAACAGATAGTGGTGGGACCTGACTCAGACTGGTACAGCTCTGTAGTATTTTAGATCAAAACCAGTTTGGCCTGTTGGAAAGAAGGGGCTCAGATATGGCTCCTAACCCAAAGATTCAAATTCATTTTAATATTTCACATATACATTTTAAATCATCTTATAAGACTCAAAGACTTGAATGGCTTTGGAGGTTTGGAATTCACTGGAGGAGAAAATTAAAAAAAAAAAACAACCAACAACTTCTAAATTGACTTCACCTCTATTAGTGATTGAACACCTTTTCCTGACCAGATATCAACATACTCACAGAAAAGAAAATACTAGCCACCATTCTTATTCATATGATGAACATGCTCTTTCTTACTCTAAGGGAAGTGCTCTTACTTTGGGAATGAAGTATCTTTCTTTGGAAAAATTCATTTAATATGGCAATTCATTTTTACTAGGAATTTACACATTTTCTTACTCTAGTGTGTGAGATATGAATGCTGGTTTTTTGTGGGATGGAATTTTCTTGAACAGATTTATTATATATATTTTGTTTCCCATTCCAAGTACCCCTCCCCCCCAACTCAACTTTTCTAAAGAGTACTCAGTTCTGACCCTACCTGTAGTAAGGGGATCTCAAAGTCTACTGACCTATTTATTGGTCACCTATTTCCTGCTACTTCCAATTGGGGACTGAGGCTTTAAATTTCCATGAGTGAAGGAACCTGGATCTCAACTTTACCAGATGGCAGTAATCCTGTCTAAGGATCCATATAATGGGAACTTGGCCTTATTCCTCCAATCCTTATTGCTGCTTTGCTTATTTGAAGTTCCTGCCAACTCTTTGTCTAGAGACAATCTTATACTTGTGACTGGTCTACTGTGTATCCAAACTCAGTATAAGTCCATATATATACACTAAACCATCCATCCTACTTTAGGAATTGGCAATGAAGAATATAAGACGTCTATAGACACAAACACAGCTTAATCAGACAACCCTTTTCCCTTAAACAGTCAGATTCTGTGAATCAGCAGGACAGGACAATATACTTCAAAAATTTTTTTCTAAAAGAACCCCAAAAGTCCTTCACCTCTACTTAATCTCCTGAAGAGAAGGAATTCAGTCACAATGAATCCAATTGGGCATTGGAATCTATGTCATAGCACCATTTGAGTGTGGAAGAAAATGCATTTTAGGCATAAATCGTCCAGGAAAAATTTATTAAATCTCTGCTTATCAGGTTGTGGAATTCTAAACTGTATTATTTTCATGGAACGCTGACATCTGTTTTCCATAAATGTAAGGCACATATCAAACTATGCCCAACATTCCCCTTCTTATCTCAAACTCGAAAGTGACACAATCACTTTCTACCAAGATTCCCATGGTTTCTGCTTCTCTGACTTTTCCTCTTATTGGTCAGAATCAGATCTTGATCCCTTTTTTCCCTCTAAAGGTGATCCCGTTTCCTTTATTGCTTCCCCTACTTCCTGCAAGATGAAATAATAAGCAAGATAAACCTGCTTTTTAGCAAAATAATTATTTTATTATATTATTATATTATGCCTCCTTTTCATTATTTTTGTTAGGCGTTCCTCTGAATTATTATCCTAACACAATGCCATTCATAACTTTTCCTTCCTTTTGTCTTTACTCAAATGTTCCTCACATATTTCCCCACTATGTTTCATGACTTTCCACATAGATGCATACCTTCTTGAAAGATGGAATTCAAACCTCACTTTGTATAAGTTGTTTTTCTGAACAAAGTCTATGCTTCCATTGATGTATTCTTGTCACAAGGCCTATCAACCATTGATACCTTTTACTCCCTTAGGTAAACTCTCAGATTCACAATGTTATCCATACTCTGCACAGTTGTATATAGACACTTTTGCCCATTCTTTTTGCCCATATTCCCCCTTATTTTCCCCTGTGGATTACTGGACTCCTCCATTGCTATTCTTTTTCATACTTTACTGAAAAAATTGATGCTACTCTCTATAAGCTCTCTCTTCTCCCCATTTTTACATCTCACAGTCCCTTGACCTTAGTTCTCCCTAGAATAAAGAAACATTTTTCTCCCTTTCTATTTTGTCAATCAGTAAACACATCACTGCCTTACTCATTAAACTCCAAAAGCTACCTCTACCTTTAGAATCAAATATAAACTCTGTTTAGCTTTTTTTGGGGGGGGGGCTCTCCATGTAATTAAATTAGTTAAGAATAAAAAGAGTTTGAAAGATCAGAAAATAAATATTTTCTGCAAAGGAACAGAAGGAAAAGATGAGAAAGCCCTGAGGATTCTGGGATGCAGAGATATAGATTGCTTAGGAGGGTGATGATGAGCAAATGTGGGCACTCAGCCTTTGGGCCTTAGTAGGGCCCAGTGGGAATTGGCCCTATAAGCTCTTTCTGCCTTTTGCCAGAGGGATGCAACAGGTGGTGTCCTGGAACTTACAAGCTCTCAATGTGGTCAGAATGTTCAATCTGAAAGCACAACCCTCTGACTGGTCCTTGTCTCTTGGCAGCAGGACCACTGATGGTCTATGCTCTGAGTACCTGACAAATGCCCCAGGGGCTCCTGAGCAGTGATTTACCAAGACTTATTTCCTATAACTTCCCACCCCACAGAAATCATCTCCTTGTTCTGGACCATCAAGCAAGGAATCCTGGTCTTGTGGAATTTGCACATCTTTATGGCAGCCATTGACCATCATGCCAGACTGGCAGAAGATCAAGTCCAAATCAGGGTGAGTGATTTCTGAGACAAATGACATAAATGAGTTTGGTCTCAAATCCTGAAGGGAGTCTTGAATCTTCTCTAGAGATTTCCCTTCTCTCAGGCTGTAGGTGATACTACAGAACAATAAGCTTAAATAGCTAAACATGAGCAAGATTGAGCTCTCCTTCAATCAACCCAGCAGACGAAGACACCTCTCAGAGGACCCAGGTTTTCCTCTAGGCAATCAATAAAGTAATACATTTCTTTAATGAGTAGGCTCCCAGCAAATCTTCTGTAACATCTTTCCATCAGCTCAATTCCTATCAGTTTCTGTTTTATATTTTCTAAAAGCAGCTTCTCTAATAAATTTCTTTAAAAAAAAACACACCATTGGTTCCAAGACAGAAGAGTGATAAGGGCTGTGCAATTGGAGTTGAGTGACTTGCCCAGGGTCATCCAGCTAGGAAGTGTCTGAAAGAATCCAACATCTCCTGTCTCTCTATCCATTGAGCCTCTCTAATAGACTTCTATGTCTTCTGTCCTCCTCCCCCTTCCCACCCTCTTCCTCCTTCCTATCTCTTCACATAGCTTCTTCTCTTGCTTCTTATATCTTCCTTTGTCCCTAATCAGAACCTCTTGGAAGTTAGTGAATCATTTTAAAAAAGGAAAATGTAAGAAATTCACATTGCTGTCAAATATTAAACCTTATATAAATTATTCAGGGCACCAAACAATTATTTCATTTACAACATCTGTTACAAAATACAAAACTCTAAAAAGTCACATGCAAATGAGCTGATGAATCTCCAAACCCTGTAGCCATCATTGCATCCATCATTACTCTGCCTGCAAATAAATACTCTCAGTACATCTGTTTGAGGGGCAATTCTCTATCTGGCCCACAGAACAATCTGTGCCTCTCCTTAATATTTTATGTGAGAGTGTTTCTTTATATATCAATTTTATCATTAATTCTTCTGCCCTTTTCAACAACCAAAAACTGTTCTCATATAAAAAGGGGTAGTACCATACATACATATATAATATGCATATATATTGTACCACTAGTTTATATATATATATGTGTGTGTGTGTATATATATATATACACACACACACACACATATATATATATATGTATATGTCAGAGGCAGGCCTTGAATCCAGATATTCCAGCTGGTAGACTAGTTCTCTTCCCTTTGTACCAGCTTGACTTTTAAACCACCTATTAATTATGCAAAACATGAAAGCCTGCGTGACTCTTCCAGATTCATTGTAGCCCCAGCTCATAAGTCATCAGGTTCACTCTCCAAGTGATAGCAAATGGACTATCAATCAAGTTGTCAAAAGCCCAGGAGGACCCAAAAAACAGAAAATGAATGATCTAGCCAGACTTGATCTCCAGTTTTTCAAATGGAGTCTTTGTTCTTCACTGGTCCCTTTCCCTTTCCTTATTCCTTTGTCCACCTTAATACATGCTGATTGGCCTAGATTCTTCTCAGTTTGTCAAAGCTGAAATTTGCTCAGTCTTGGTTATTTCAGCCTGGCCCAAATTGAGGAGAAACCACAGGCTGTCTGGAAAGTCATTTCCAAGAGCAGAGAGTACTGTGTTCTTGGTCACTGAAAGCATTAGTAAGAATTAGACCCAATCTTGCTATCAAGTGCATAGTTTAACAGGATGGGTATAGTTGAATCACCTAATTCACACATTCAATGTTTCCATTAGTAGGTTAGTAGCTGAAATCCTAACCCTAATGTGGCTACAAATGTCAGTCCTATCCTATCAAGTCTTTATGGGGAAATCATGTAAGATGGTGACTTCCTTTAGAAAATATGATATACCCTCTATGGGACAGATAATAGCTTGGGACCTAGGCTCAAACACCATATTCTTGAGAAATGAACAATACCAGAATGGTGATGTTTCTCTGGAATAGAGATGTCAATATAAAGCAGGCTATTATTAAACTAAGCCCCACCCAATATCACAAAAAATACAGCAGACCCTTATAAAGACCTGGAGGCTTATGTGGGAATTAATTTCTCTCAACAAGCAACTAAATCTTCTAAAAGTTTCCATAATTGCAGCTAGTTGGTATGGCAATGGCTGCAACATGCTGCATGGCTTCCATTGCTACGACTGATCTTGGGATATAAGTCAAAATGATTTTGGGGGACCAATAGTGCAAATCCTATAAATTTTTGGTTTTCACCTCCTCTACACCTGGCTGATGGCAGGGTGATGTAGTGAGCACATCAGATTTCTATGACCTGTCTCCAAAAGAACCACAGCTGGAATCATGTCCCTTTCCTTATTGCTATAGTACATATCCTGGGGGTAAATAAAGCCTCTGTCCAGATCTCTTCTTTCTCATGTTGCAAATTTTGCAATGGCACAAGAGTTTTTCATTCTAGATATGTGAATTACCTGAAGAAAAAAAATCTACAAAATTAAAGTGCTTACTTGATGTCCCAATATCTTGAGTCTCCTTGATGTGATTCTGTGGTCTGTCAACACCACAGCTGGGTGCTAAGTTTCCTTCAAATACTGTTGCCAAGTCTCCAAGACAACACTAATAACAGACAGCTCCCAGTCTGTTGTGATGTAATTCCTTCCTGCCAAAAGCAATTGGCAGGAATAATATACAACTTGGGGGCATTCAGTGTGGAGGGTTTGACACTTCCTGCCTTTCTGACAAGTTTTGGATTAGGATTGCCTAACCAGTTACCTCTAAGGTGTCTGTTATCACAAAGAATTGATAGTCTGAGTTTGGATGTTATGTCCAAGAGCACCGCCATGAAAATTTCCTTTAGTATCAGGAAGGACCCCTAATGGCTAACACTCATTTGAAGGATATCTCCTTTCTCCACAACTCCATAAAGAATTCTCTTAGTTTTTAGTATTCTGGAATGAACAGACCATAAAAGATCGCCATCCCTTAGTGAAATTTTAGAATCTAAGCTGTTAACAGAAGCTCATCTTTTATAGCCTATTCATATATTTGGTCCATTCATAATGATTCTGCTACAGGTTCCAGAAAGTTTGCCTGGCTTTGGTGGAAGGTACATTTCTCAAGTGAACCATGACAAAGCTATTGGCTGAATGCTTTCTTAAATGTGAATGATGAGCTTCTATTCATGCTGAGAAAATCAGAATGTCACTTAAATACATAGGACATATCATTAGAAAATTACAGTTACATCAGCTAGACTAAAAGATATAATCAAGTATTTAAAATGCCCAAATTTTGTCTGAAAGTCTGTCTTCCATTAATCTCTTAGCCTAATCCTAAAGAAATTAAATGTCTTTAGCAAGTTTGGCTTAAACAAGCTCCACGATGTGGCAAAATTGGGACATTAATGCATTGCTGGTGGAGATGTGAATTGATCCAACCATTCTGGATGGCAATTTGGAACTATGCCCAAAGGGCTTTGATCCCCCCATACCACTGCTGGGTTTATACCCCCAATGAGATCATAAGGAAAAAGACTTGTACAAAAATATTTATAGATGCACTCTTTGTAGTGGCAAAAAACTGGAAAACGAGGGCATGCCCTTCAATTGAGGAATGACTGAACAAATTGTGGTATATGCTGGTGATGGAATACTATTGTGCTCAAAGGAATAATGAACTGGAGGAATTCCATGTGAATTGGAATGACCTCCAGGAATTGATGCAGAGTGAAAGGAGCAGAACCAGGAGAACATTGTACACAGAGACTGATACACTGTGGTAAAATAGAATGTTATTGACTTCTGTACTAGCAGCAATGCAATGATCCGGGACAATCTGAGGGACTTATGAAAGAGAAAATTATCCACATTAAGAGAAAGAACTACAGGAGTAGAAACACAGAAAAAAAACAACTGCTTGAACACATAGGTGATGCGGACATGATATGGGAAGTAAACTCTAAATGACCACCCCAGTACAATTATCAATAATATGGAAATAGGTCTATCAATGACACATGTAAAACCCAGTGGAAATGCGTGTCGGCTACAGGAGGTGGGTGGAGGGAAGAGTAAGAACATGAATCATATAACCATGGAAAAATTTTCTAAAAAAAAAGAGCTCCAAGGCACTTGAACTCTAGCCAAAATATCTATATAAATGGATTTGGCCATAGTCATGGAAGATGATTTTACTTATGTCTCTATGTTTACACAAGGGATACATCAACACCAGGAGAGTCTCCTGGGCATCCCAGACAAGATATTACACCAGTCATTCCCAAAGTGAGTGCTACCACCCCCTGGTGGGTACTGCAGTGATCCAGAGGGCAGTGATGGCCACAGGTGCATTTATCTTTCCTATTAATTGCTATTAAAATTTTTTAAAAAAATTAATTTCCAGGGGGCTAAGTAATATTTTTTCTGGAAAGGGGGCGGTAGGCCAAAAAAGTTTGGGAACCATTGTATTACACCCCTATCAAGCCCTAGAGGCTTATGTGGAAATTAATTTCTCTCAATAAGCAGCTATATCCTCTAAAAATTTCCACATTTACAGCCAGTACAATTACTATTGGAAGAATATATCTCTCTTTTTCTGTCTAAATCTCACTCTATGCTACCCTTCTAAACCTATAACTGTGGCATAACACAGTCCATCTATGGCCAGTTTTTTCTGCTGCACTTTCTCCAGATGTGATGCTGACCAAGTTAACTGTTCCACTCTCCTTGACCATGATGCTGACATCTATGAAGTCCAAGATCTCTCTCTCTTCTGTTCCAGTTTTTCTCCTAAAATAGATTTTCTTCTCTTGAATTTCTCATACATTTACAGTTGCCTGTTGGACATCTTTACTAGATATCCTTCTGGCACCTTAAACTTGACATGCTCAAAACTTGATTAATGAAAAAAAAAACCACCAGTTTTTCCTTATTTTCCGATTTCAATTGATGAAAGTACCATGTGCCAACTCACTCATATTTGAAATTTTGAAGTCATTTTGATGCCTTCTTCTCCCTTATCCTTTACAGTCAATAAATTGGCAAGACCTATTTATATTCTACCTCTGAAATATATCTCATTTATCCCCTTCTATTCCTATTGCCATATCCAAATTCAAGCCCTTTTAGTTCTGGATGGGTCCATTAAAACAATCTTCTAACTTTTCTTTACCCTTTTATTTTCTCTTCCATCCATACTACACACCACCATTGGATGAATCTCTCCAAAACCCAACTAATTATATCATATATCCAATTAAAATCTTTCAATGACTCTTTAGTCCATACCAAATAAAATCCAAACTTCTTAGACTGGCATTGAAAACTCTTAATAGCCTAGCTTCCATCTTCCTCTGCAGCCTTATCTTTAAAAAAACTCAACCCTTTTCCTGTGCCCTTGTTATATGTCTAAATGCATAAAAATGCAAAAAAATTGTCCCAAATAATGGCTAAGCCAAGTAGAAAATACAAGATCTATTTTTATCCAAATGCCAAATGTAAAAAAAAATTTTTTTCAAAGAAAAGGGAGGATTGATTTGGCAGTGTGTGGAAGTTGAACTGAAATGGAAAGAGCCCCACCAGTGGCTACTATAATATTCCAGGCATGAGGTTTTATGGGTCTGCACCAGGATGGGGGGATATTGGTGAGATGTTGCAAAGGCAGAAGCTACAGGACTTATCATCTTGGACATAAGAGGTGAGTGAGGATTAAGGATGATTCCTTGATTGAGAGCCTGGATGCCTGGGGAAAAGAGTTGGGAGAGGGAGAAGTGAAAATAATGAGTTTAGTTTAGGGTATGTTGAGATTAAGATGTCCTTAACTTCCTTGACCTTTCTTTAGCATTTTACATCATTGGGCACTGTCACCCCCAGCACCTATTATACTCTCTCCTCCTTTAACTTTTATAATATACCTTTCCCCAGGTTCTCATTTCTATTTAATAGCTCCTCAGACTCATTTGGCTCATTTTCTTCTCCTTGCCTCTAAAATGAGCATATCTTACATACACACACAGTGAGGGTCAGAGGCAGGATTTTTACTAAGGTCTGCCCATAGAGCCAGGGCACGCTTTTCCCACCATGACCTACTTACTGCCTCTCCATCCCTCTGGCACTCTCTGGTTACAATAATTTCTCAAGGCTTGCCAATTTCTAGGACAGCTCTCCCCTCTTCCCCACTCTCCACTGACCAGTTCTGGCCCTCACTATCCCTCACCTAGAATCAGCTGGTAACAGTTTAGCATCTGAACTAGAACTTGAAGAGAAAAGATAATATTAGAAAATTTAACTATCATGTAGAAAGAAATAACTCTCATAGCTGGGGGAGCCTGTGTGAGACCCAGAGAAAGGATCAAACAAACTTCTTTTCATAGAGTTTAAGTTAACTGTCAATGGAATGATCTGGGTTAACTTGAAAGAGCCTAAAAAGATATTGAAGGAACTGAGTCTAACTCAATAAATTAACTCTGATCCTGTGAAGAGGATATACTATGGAGAATCTTTTCCTGAAGTGAATTACTGAAAGAGTTTAAATAAAACTTCTGAAGGAACAGATCTAGAGAGGAGGCAGCAGCTGCAGGTGATAGTTTGAAGTGATATCTCTGGCCACAATCTTCCTCATAACTCAGAAAAAGATTATTGATACTTAAAAATGACTCATTTTGCTGTAATAAACTGGATAGCCAGTAAAAAATATTCTAAATGCAGTATGTCAAATGGACTTGATGCTGCTAAAGCAATACTTAGAGGAACATTTATTACTCCAGATGCCTATACTAGTTAAAAGAAAAGGAGAAGCAATATGAAATAAATATCTGCCCAAAGGATTTGAGGAAATAATGTAGTAAACCAAATGGAAGTAGAAAAAAAAAAGAAAATGCCAAATAAAACTGTACACAAAAAGCACAGCAGATAGGTTGAATGAAATGTTCTGTACTTCAATAAAAATTAATTGAAAAAAATTAGTAGAATTCATCATTAAGAGTAGAAAGTAACTTCTTGGGGTGGAGCCAAAATGGAGGAGTAACTAGAGCAGTAGCATCATGTCACCACAAAAACCCTCTCTGACCAAGATTAAAATATCACCACAAAATGAATACAGGAGTGAAAGAACCAACAAGAACACAGAGCGAAACAACTTTCAAGAAAAGAAAAACCAGAAAAGTAGGCAGAGACCATCTGGGGAACTGAGGTGAGAGGGAAGCAGAGCTAACAGGGGGCATGGCAGCCAGTGAAGAGCAAACCACAACCTCCCCCCTGTCCACCCTCCACCCCACCCCCTGCCCCAATACACACACATCTGCTGTCACAGGTTCAGAATTTAAGTCCTAGCTAACAAATAGTGATTCAAGCCAACTCACACCCCTTGAAATTTCAAACCTGTGGAGAAGTCTGGCGTCCCAGCCCAGGGCAATCTGGGCTGAAGGGGGCTGATCATTGTGGGTCCAGAGCTAAAGCAGGAATCCCAATCTGGGTTTGGGAAGAGGACATAATCCACAGTTTGGGGTGAGGACACAGTTCTCAGGGGGAGGCCCCACCCCTATCTTTTTGCCCAAAAGTAAGGGTGGAGCTCCAGGACAGGGCAATCAAGGATGTGCCTGACTGAATCAAGAACATCTTGAAACCAAAAACTTGATCCTAAATCTGGGACTAGAATTTGATTAGCCCCTGACCTGATCAAGTTCAGAGTGAGATCAAAAGCTATTCCAAAAACACCTCCCTCTTTTCCCCAAAACTCATGGCCTTTTCTCTAAAAATCTCAACTAGACAACCCATCATAGCTTAACCATTAGAACACACACACACACACACACACACACACACACACACACACACACACACACGGAGGAATTGACCAATATTATAGTTGAAAGGAACAAAACCTATCCAACCAAAACTTCCTATCCAATCAAAATTTATCAAAAATTGTAACATAGGGGTTGAGGTTTCTGCTTTTATGTACACAACAAATGAACAAGCTTGAATTTACACTGAACCAGAGCAAAAGACAAATGTAGAGGAGTATGTAGAACATAGACTCTACCCTGAGGACCCAAGCTACGAAACCCTTGACTTGGGGACAAGCCAAAAGAAAGACTTAAATAATAGAGCAATTCCTAGAAGTGGCAAGCCACTCCAAGAGACTGATCAATCTTACTTAGACCACTTCTCTTAAAAAGCACACCTCAATCTAATTATTACTATTGTTGTTGTTCAGCTGCCTTGAAAAGTGTAACTTATAGTATATTACAGAATACCGCCTTGTATTCTGATATTAGGTACAATTATTTCTGTATCAAATATAAGTTTTCAAAGTGTATTTCCCCATATATATATACACACATAACTATATAATTGATCACAGTTGTTTCATATGTTATACTCCCAAACCTTGGTACTTAGACAAAAGTTAATCTCACACTTATTCCACTAGAAGATGGTGCAACATAATTGACCCACACTTAATTCACAATTTAAAAGACTTACCACAAGAATCTTTCACCAAACACTTATTGCAGATTTGATTAGGAAGAAAAGATACATAGCAGACCCTAGTATATTACCTCATAACAGAGCATTAACACTTAGAAATGAAACAAATTTGATTTATAGTAAGAAAAAAGTTGATATTTGCTTGGTATATGGAACAGAGAATTGGGTACTTACAGAATCAGGCTAATAAGAGTAGCTCTTTCAGCTGTGATAGATGATGCTTGTCATTAAGGTAAAAGGACTTTGAGTCTCGTTGGCAACTATAGCAAGCATAATCATCCAAGGCTACGCAAAAGACTCAGAGGGATACACTTTGTTGGGGAGGCAATCTTAGCAACCCTAGGATGGGACCCCCTAATTTAAGGCTATGAATCATCTGCCTATGACAAATCACTATGGTCAGCACACACAGCATACTCTAAACTATGAAAAATGCCATGATAAAAAATAAAACTTCAGAGTACCATTTCCAAGCAAATAGAATTTTAGCAAAATAGAGTTTAGTTTTCTAGTCTTACACAAATCATACAAATCATAAACTCACTTACTCTACCTTCTTTTTTAATAAACAAAAAAAGGGGAATTGATAGGCCCCTAAGTTATTGGGCCCCTAAGTAAGGATCTGTACCTTGAACAAACCTAGGAAAGGAATCATAGTACACTGAATAGGCCCAAGTATATTGAATAAGCCTGGGTGACCTAGGAATGAACCTAGGACAGCCTCGTGTATCATAGCCCTGGAGATTCTAGGTTTGTGTATCATATCCTTGGATACTCTAAGGGGGATTCTAACAGAAGAGATGCATTCTTGAGTTTGTATTCATGTAACTTATGGATATCCTTGGTCTGTTGTTATATTATCCCATAACCATGTAGATAGGCATGTTTGGGGTAGCAACTCAGTATGATTGTTTGCTAAATATAGTAACAACTTAGTTTCCTATAAGTTTTATCACCCTTCTCAATAAACTAGCCACTGATCTCTTAATTTCCATCATCCCTCCTGAGTCTGTCTGCATTCTTACCCCTTGGGGCCCTCAACCAGGTGGTCCCTAGTGGTCCTGACAACTCACCCATGCCTGAGGAAAGTCTTTAAGCTATCAGCATTTCAAGGGTCAATTGAATCAGCAGGGGGAGGAGGCTATCAGAGCTCTTAGCCTTCAGACCATCTGGTAAATTAGTAATAACCCAGAAAATAAGCTGAAAATAGCATCAAGGAAGGACTAAAATTTAAAAGGGTGCCCCAACTTCCTAGAAAACAGAGCCTACTTATAATTAGATAAGAAAAATGAGCAAACAACAAAAAAAGCACCTAACTCTAAAGAATTTTTATGGAGACAAAGGGCAAGGTACAGACACAGAAGGGGAAAGCAAAGGAAATACATGCAAAGTCCAAAAGAAAAATATGGATTGGACACAGAGTATGGAAGAGTTCAAGAAAGACTTCAAAAACCAAGTAAGAGAGGCAGAGGAAAAGTGGGGAAGAGGAATGAAAGTGATGCAAGAAGAAATGGGCCAATTGAAAAAGGAGAACCAAAAACTGACAGAGGAAAACCAGGTCTTAAAAATCAGAATTGACCACCTAGAAACCAATGATTTCATGAGAAATCAAGAAACAATAAAGCAGAATCGAAGGAATGAAAAAAAAAAAGACAGAGGAAAACATGAAATATCTTATTGAAGAAAAAAAACTGACCTAGAAAATAGAACTAGGAGAGACAATTTGAAGATTATTGGACTACCTGAAAGCCATGATGAAGAAAAAACATTGCATATCATATTACAAGAAATTATCAAAGATGACTGCCCAGAGATGCTCAAACAAGAAAATAAAATTGAAATTGAAAGAATTCACAGATCACCTCCAGAAAGGAATCCTCCAGCCACCAAGCCAAGGAAAAAATACTTCAAACAATCAGAAGGAAACCATTCAAATACCATGGAGCTACAATCAGGATCATACAGGACCTAGAGGCTTCTATATTAAAGGATTGAATGGCATGGAATATGAAATTCAGGAAGGCAAAATATTTGGGTTTAGAGCCCAGAATCACCTATCCAGCAAAACTGAGTATATTCTTTCTGTGGGGAAAAATGGTCATTCAATAAGATGGAAGATTTCCAAGCATTCCTGAGGAATAAGTCATACCCAAACAAAAAATTTGAAGTCCAAACAGGAGAAGCCCAAAAAAGGTAAGTAAGAAAGAGAAAATTTAAGGGACTTGTTAGGGTCAAAATATTTATTTATCTACATGGAAAGAGGATTTCTGTAATTCTCAAAAATTACTTTTAGTAGCTGAGAAGGTAGAAGATATTTACTCAGAAAGAGGGTGGAGAAGTAAGCTGATTATGATGATATGATGTATATGATGATATATGATGATATGATGTATATGTAAATGTGATGATATGAAATAATATGCATGATATGATATGTATGTATGAAGGATATGTAAAAATCAATTAAGGGCTGAAAGAGAGGGTTGCACTGAGAGAAAAGGAAAGCAGGAGATAGAATGGGGTAAATTATACAACATAAAGAGGTGTGAAAAATCAATACAGAGAGGGGAGGATAAGGGTGGCAATGCTTAAATTTTACTCTCATTGTAACTGGCTCAGAGAGGGGGAAATGAGTATATACTCAGTGGGCATAGAATTCTATTGCCCTGCAGAGAAGTAGAAGGGGAACAAGACAAGGGAAGGGATAGTAATTGAAGGGAGGGGGAAGTGGAGGAGTGACAAAAAGCAAAATACTGGTGAGGAGGAACAGAGTGAAAGGGAATAGAGCAGGATCCAAAGGGAATAATATGATGGAGGGCAATACACAGTAATCATAACACTGAATATGAATGGGATGAACTCACCCATTAAACTGAAGCAGAGAGCAGAGTGAATTAAAAACCAGAATCTTACTATATGTGGTTTATAAGAAACACATTTGAGGCAGAGTGACATACACAGATTCAAGGTAAAAGATTGGAGCAGAATTTATTATGCATTATCTAAAGTAAAAAAAGCAGGAGTAGCAACCGTGATACCAGATAAAGAGAAAGTAGAAATTGATCTGATTAAAAGAGATAAGAAAGGAAATTACATTTTGCTAAAGGGTACTATAAAACAATGAAGTAATATAATTGCTAAACATTTATGCACTAAATGTTATAGCATCTAGATTTCTAAAGGAAAAATTAAAGGAGCTAAAGGAAGAAATAGATAGCAAGACTATACTAGTGGGGGATATCAACCTTCCCCTTTCAGAAGTAGATAAATTGAGCCAAAAAATAAATAAGAAAGAGTAATGGAAGTAAATGAAATGCTAGAAAATTTAGAGTTAATAGATATCTGGAGAAAACTAAACAGTGATAAAAAGGAATATATTTTCTTCTTAGCAGTACATGGTACATATACCAAGATAGACCATGTATTAGGGCATAGAAATATTGCAAACAAATGCAGAAAAGCAGAAATAATAGAAAAAAATAAGCAAAGAAGGAGTTTTACCAAATTACTTTTATGACACAAATATGGTACTGATTCCAAAGCCAGGCAGACGAAAAACAGAGAAAGAAAACTACAGACCAGTCTCCTTAATGGATACAGATGCAAAAATCTCAAATAGAATACTATCAAAAAGACTCCAGCAAGTGATCACGAGGATTATTCACTATGTTCAAGTGGGATTTATACCAGGAATGCAAGGTTGGTTAATATTAGGAAAACCATCGACATAATTGACCATATCAATAATCAAACTCACAGAAACTAATTATCTCAATAGATGCAGAAAAAGCCTTTGACAAAATACAACACCCATTCCTATTGAAAACACTAAAAAGTATAGGAATAGAAGGGTCATTTCTCAAAATAATAAACAGTATATATATTTAAAACCATCAGCAAGTATCATCTACAATGGGGACAAGTTTAAAAGCTTTCCCAATAAGATCAGGAGTGAAGCAAGGATGCCCATTATGACCTCTATTATTTGATATTGTTCGAGAAATGCTAGCAATAGCAATTAGAGAAGAAAAAGAAATTGAAGGGATTAAAGTAGGCGATAAGGAAACTAAAATATCCTTTTTTGCAGATGATAAGATGGTATACTTAAAGAATCCTAGAAAATCAACTAAAAAGCTAGTGGAAATAATTAACAACTTTAGCAAAGTTGCAGGGTACAAGATAAACCCACATAAATCATAAGCATTTCTATATGTTTCCAACAAAACTTAGCTGCCAGAGTTAGAAAGAGAAACTCCATTTAAAATCACTCTAGATAATATAAAATATTTAGGAATCTATCTGCCAAGACAAACACAGGAGGGGACTTCCGGTTAAGATGGCGGCAGAGTAAGGAGCAGCTGCTCGATCTCTCCTGACCGAACCACACAGGACCCCTCAAGGGGAAATAAAAACGAGTCCAGAGGAACGAAGGAACCCCACAACAGGGCGCAGCATTGAAGGTACGCAGAATCGGGGCATTTCCACGCTATAAAGGGGTGAAACAGCTCTCACTAGAACGCGAGAGGAAGAAGCCCCTCCCCTACCCCCCACACCACACAAGCGGGTAAACAGGACTGGGGCAACCAGATAATCACTGGCAGCCCCGGAGCCTGTACCTGTGTGCTGCAAGAGGAGGGACCCCAAGTGGCTGGGGAACTTTCCCCGAGCGCCCCCGTGGGTGAAGGCACCGCCTGGGGCCTGGACAAAGGCCCCTAAAACACAGCCTTTCCCAAGCGCTGAAGGCATCGCCTCAGGTGCGAATAAAGATCTCCAGCCCACAGACTTTCACTACCTTCTGCGGGGGTGAAAGCAGGGCCCTAAGAGCATCAGCGCAGGCAAAGGCAGTGCCCTAGGCTTGAATAACGATCTCCAACCCAGGCTTGGACCTCCAGTGAGGACCAGGTGCAGACCTGAGCGTGGCTGTGGAAGCAGCCCCAAAGACTGCTGAAGGAACCTGGGGCAGAGGGGCAGACCGGGAAGTACCAGGAGGCCTGACCCCGAGGACAAGGAGACCGGAGCCCCCCGGAGCCTGCAAGGCACAGGCAGACCCTGAGGGCAAAGACAAAGCTGAAAAGGGGCGGGGCTAACAATGGCCAGCAATAAGGAAGTCCAGAAGAAAAAGACTATCAAGAGAAATTCTGGAACACTGAACAACTTCTACACAGAGAAAATCCAGACAACAGAGGAGGGAAAACAAAAATCCAAACCTCCCCAAAAAAATGAAAGCTGGTCACAAGCTATGGAAGAGTTTAAAAATGAAATGCTAAGGAAGATGGAAGAAATCTGGCAAGAAAATAACAGTTTAAAAGGCAGAATTTCGCAATTGGAAAGTGAGACAAGACAACTGAAGACCAAAAATGACCAGATTGAAAAGGAAAACCAAAACATTAAAGCCGAAAACCAGTCCTTAAAGGCTAGAATCGAACATTTAGAAACCAATGATCTCTCAAGACAACAAGAACAAATAAAACAAAGTCAAAAGACTGATAAACTAGAAGGAAACATGAAATATCTCAAGGAGAGAGTGACAGACCAAGAAAACCGGTCTAGAAGAGATAACTTGAGAATCATTGGTATTCCAGAAAAGGCAGAAATTAATAGAAACTTGGACTCCATACTCAAAGAAATTATTCAGCAAAATTGCCCTGAAGTTCTACAACAAGAGGGCAATATAGACACTGAAAGGATCCATAGAACACCCTCTACACTGGACCCAGAAAAGTCAACACCCAGAGAAAAAATCTTACAAGAAGCCAGAAAGAGACAATTCAAATATCAAAAAGCACCAATAAGGATCACACAGGATTTGGCAGCCTCAACACTAAAAGACAGAAAGGCTTGGAATACAATATTCAGAAAGGCAAGAGAGCTGGGCCTTCAGCCACGAATCAACTACCCAGCAAAACTAACCATATACTTTCAGGGGAAAGTATGGGCATTCAACAAAATTGAAGAATTCCAAGTTTTTGCACAAAAGAGACCGGGACTAAATGGAAAGTTCGACACTCAACCACAGATATCAAGAGAAAGATGAAAAGGTAAATAAGAAACAGAGGGAAAAGAAAGAAAACACATAGTCTTTTAAGCTTGACTCTTTAAGGGCATAAATAAGATCTTATTATCTGTATTACTAGGTGGAGAAATGCTATGTATAATTCTCTGTAGTGAACTCTATACACTATTATAATATTCACTATTATAGCAACCAGAAGAATAATTCATAGGGAGAGGACAGGATACTAAATGGTCTAAGAAGACATGGGGGGTGGGAAAGAGGGGGGGAATAGTAGGGGACACCAAGAAAAATC
>NC_058134.1:292077896-292089544 GCF_016433145.1 Gracilinanus agilis | reverse complement strand
TTTCAGGTAAAGAAATCAAAAGTATCAATAAGCACATGAGAAAGTGTTCCAAATCTCTAATAATTAGAGAAATGCAAATCAAAACAACTCTGAGGTACCACCTCACACCTAGCAGATTGGCTAAAATGAAAGAAGGGGAGAGTAATGAATGTTGGAGGGGATGTGGCAAAATTGGGACATTAATGCATTGCTGGTGGAGTTGTGAACTGATCCAGTCATTCTGGCTGGCAATTTGGAATCATGCTCAAAGGGCTATAAAAGAATGCCTGCCCTTTGACCCAGCCATACCATTGCTGGGTTTGTACCCCAAAGAGATCATAGATAAACAGACCTGTACAAAAATATTTATAGCTGCGCTTTTTGTGGTGGCAAAAAATTGGAAAAGGAGGTTATGTCCTTCAATTGGGGAATGGCTGAACAAACTATGGTATATGCGGGTGATGGAATACTATTGTGCTAAAAGGAATAATAAACTGGAGGAGTTCCAGGCGAACTGGAGAGACCTCTGGGAACTGATGCAGAGCAAAAGGAGCAGAGCCAAAAGAACATTGTACACAGAGACTGACATACTGTGGTAAAATTGAATGTAATGGGCTTCTGTACCAGCAGCAATGCAATGACCCAGGACAATTCTGAGGGATTTATGGTAAAGAATGCTACCCACATTCAGAGGAAGGACTGCAGGAGAGGAAACATATAAGAAAAGCAACTGCTTGAACGCATGGGTCGGGGTGGACATGATTGGGGATGTGGACTCGAAACCACCACACCAATGCAACCACCAACAATTTGGAAATTGGTCTTGATCAAGGACACATGACAAAACCAGTGGAAATGTGCGTCGGCCATGGGTGGGGGGAGTGCGGGGGGTGAAGGGGAAAGTAGGAGCATGAAACATGTAACCATGTTAAAAAATGATTATTAATAAATGCTTAAAAAAAAAGACAAACACAGGAATTATAGGAACACAGCTATAAAACACTTTTCACACAATTAAAATTAGATCTAAATAATTGAAAAAACATTAATTGCTCCTGCGTACGATGAGCTAACATAATAAAAATGACAATCCTACCCAAATTAATCTACTTATTCAGTGTCTTATGTATCAAACTACCAAAAAACTTTTTTATAGAATTAGAAAAAATGGTAACAAAGTTCATCTGGAAGAACAAAAGATCAAGAATATAAAGGGAAAAATGAAAAAAAAATGTGAAGGATGGGGGCATAGCACTACCAGATCTTAAGCTATACTATAAAGCAAGGGTCACCAAAACAATATGGTCCTGGCTAAGAGACAGAAGGGTGGATCAATGAAATAGACTTGGGGTAAATGACCTCAGCAAGCTAGTGTTCAATAAACCCAAAGACCCCAGCTTTTGGGATAAGAATTCACTATATGAAAAAAACTGTTGGGAAAATTGGAAAACAGCATGGGAAAATTTAGGTTTAGATCAACATCTTACACCCTATACCAAGATAAATTCAAAATGAGTAAATGACTTAAATATGAAGAATGAAATCATGAATAAATTAGGTGAACATAGAATAGTATACCCATCCGATCTGTGGGAAAGGAAGGAATTTAAGACCAAGCAAGAGATAGAGAACATTGCAAAATGTTAAATGAATGCCTTTAATCATATCAAATTAAAATTCCAATGCAACCAAAATTAGAAGGAAAGCAACAAACTGGGAGAATATTTTTTATAACAAAACTCTTACGAAGGTTTAATTTCCCAAATATATAAGGAACTAAATCAAATTTACAAAAAAATCAAGCCATTCCCCAATCGACAAATGGTCAAGGGACATGAAGATGCAGTTTTCACATGATGAAATCCAAACTATCAATAAGCATGTGAAAAAGTGTTCTAAATCCCTCCTGATGAGAGAACTGCAAATTAAAACAACTCTGAAGTACCACCTTACACATAGCAGACTGGCCAATATGGCAGCAAAGGAAAGTAAAAAATGTTGGAGGGGATGTGGCAAAGTTGGGACACTAATACACTGCTGGGGGAGTTGTGAATTGATCCAACCATTCTGGAAGGCAATTTGGAACTATGCCCAAAGGACTTTAAAAGACTACCTGCCCTTTGACCTAGTCATACCATTGCTTGGTTTGTACCCCACAGAGATAATAAGGGAAAAGACTTGTACAAAAATATTTATAGCCTCACTCTTTGTGGTGGTAAAAAATTGGAAAATGAGAGGGTGTCCATCAATTGGGGAATGACTGAACAAATTGTGGTATCTGTTCGTGATGGAATACTATTGTGCTGAAAGGAATAATCAACTAAAGGAATTCCATGTGAATTGTAAAGACCTCCAGAAATTGATGCAGAGTGAAAGGAGCAGAACATTGTACACAGAGACTGATACATTATGGCACAATTCTATATAATAGATTGTTCAACTAGTAGCAATGCAACAATCCAGGACAATCCAGAGGAATTTAGGAGAAAGAACACTATCTACATCCAGAGAAAGAACCATGGGAGCAGAAATGCCGAAGAAAAACATGATCAATAGCATAGTTCTATAGGGATATGGTTAGGGTTTTGATGTTAAAATATAAATATAATGCTGTAAATATAAATAATGTGGAGATAGATTTTGAAGAATGATACATGTATAACCCAGTGGAATTGTTTGTCAGCCCCAGGAGATGGGAGGGAAGGGAGCAGGGGAAATCATGAATCATGTAACCATGGAAAAATATTTTAAAGAAAAAAAGAGTAGAAAGTGTAAATAATGCCAGGGGTGAGCAGGGAACTATCGTATGCAATACAAAAGGCATTTGAGACATCAGGTAGTTATTGATTAAGTATTAAGGTTGACCTAGCAGGAAGCCTGGTGCATTCTAGGATGGATTTAAAAGACACTCCACTCGAAAATCCAGACTGGCTGTTATTCACGGATGAATCATCATATTTATGTAGTGGAATCAGATGTACTGGTGCTGCAGTTGTCACAGAATTTGAGACACTGTGGTACGGCTCATTACCTAGTAATCTTAGTGCTCAGGGTGCTCCCTAGGCCAGAGTCTAGAAACAAGCAGGCAAGGTAAAAGGGGTTTAACAGCTTTAATTATGTTTAACTAAAAGGTGAGAAAGGGATTTCTATACTTAAAATCTAAAGAGCAAAACCATAGGGCAAGGGGAGGACTTTTTCTACTCTAATCTAAGTGATCCAGCAGGCAGGGCTCAAGGAGCAGGGCAGTCCCCGGGAAGCTGATTCAAGCCTGGAACCACCCAGTCTTGAACAGCACAGCTATGGATCAGAGGGGTGGCTTTGAGAGTTCTCACAGTTTTCCAAAGAGGTTCACAGGATGCCAAAATCCTAGGTGGTTCAAGATACCAAGAAGAGTGAGTGAACTTGAGGTGCTGTCCACCAGGTCTCAAACTCCTCCTCTGCTTGGTTCTTCTCTGTTGTTCTTGTCCTCTGTTAGAATCCACCACCACACAGGATCCCAGGGAAATCAGGATGCAGGGTCTCCTTTGCTCTGAGATCTCCCAGGGCTGGCAACAGTTTGCCCACCACTAATGGAGTCTCCCTCTCATGGCACAAGCACCTTCTTCCTGCTCCTTCATTCCATCATAGAATGCACCAGGCTTCCTGCTAGGTCAACCTTAATACTTAATCAATAACTACCTAATCTTCCTCAAACAGTTGGAATGTTATTGTCAGTTCTATACTAATAAGTTCATTACCAAGCAGAAATGGGTAACTATCTACAAAAAATACAAAATACCAAAACTGCCACACAAGAAATTCAAGATGTAAATAGACCAAAGAAGAAGGAAGAGTATGCAAATAAAGAAATTCTACCTTTCCTCCATAATGAATCCACTGGATAATACTTTTTTATTTTTAAGTCTATTCCCACTGGTTTTTAAATTTTTTTTTATTTTTTTAACATCACTATAATTTTCCCCAGAACCCTTCCCCTTCCACCTCCTCAAAACCCATCCCAGAATACAAATAATACTTAATTTTTATTTTATTTATTTATTGGGGAGCAATTTAATTAACTAATTGGTTAATTAAGAATATTTTCCATGGTTACAAGATTCATGCTCTTTCCCTTCCTTACCCACCTCCCACCTCCCATAGCTGATGCATAATTCCACTGGGTTTTACATGTGTCATTGATCAAGAGCTATTTCCATATTATTGGTATTTGCACTGGGGTGATCATTTAGAGTCTACATCCCCAATCATATCCCCATCGACCCATGTGATCAAGCGGTTGTTTTTCTTCTATGTTTCTGCTCCCACAGTTCTTCCTCTGAATGTGGATAATGTTCTTTTTCATAAGACCCTCTGAATTGTCCTGGATCATTACATTGCTGCTAGTAGAGAAGTCCATTACATTCTATTGTACCATAGCGTATCACAAATAATATTTTAAAGATAAAAAAGAAGAAGGAAATAGCACAACTAATAAATATATCAAAAGCATCTGAAAATATAAATAATACACCAAACTCATGGACCTTACCCCATCCCCCCATCTTTTTTTGGCATTAAAAATGTTTTCCCCCAATTACATGTAAAAACAATGTCTATCTACTCCCATATAATGAAGAATTCCAACTGGGGAATGGCTGAGCCAATTATATTCTATAAATGTAATGGGATACTCTTGTGCTTTAAGAAATTGGGAAATCTGTGATTTCAAAGACTCATAGACAACACTTATATGAACTGATGGAGAGTGAAATTAGCAGAATAAGAATAACGATTTATCCCCTAATATCAATATTAGAAAAATGAAGAGTTTTGAAGATGTAATGACCACCCATAAATGAATATCTGTAACAATGAATATACTTTTTCTTTGTTGAGTAGAGGGAGAGAAAAGATAGATTTCTCATTTAAAAATTTTTAATTAAAAAAAGAAAAAAAATAAACTTGAGTCTGTTAGTCTTATTTCTATACAACTTACAGCTTTTCCTCTTCTGTTCTGAGCTTCTTACAGAACTTGTCTCAAGCCACCTCTAGATTTGTGTTCTTGAGGAATAGCCTTCATTTACTAACTGCCTCCTTTACTCTAAGTCTCTGCTTGACTCCTCTCATGGATTCTGCTTCTCTAATTGTCCTCTGGTTTGTCTGCTTTGGTGGACCCCCCTCTTCAGCCAGAGAACTTTCCAGGCCTCACAGACCCACTCTTGTATTCTAAGACAGAATAGTCTATTTTTCAAGTTCTGTTGTGAAGCAAACAAGGTTTGGACCTCAAAATCTGACAAACACAACACCAAAAAGGAAAGAATGTAGGATAATTTCACCAATGAACATAGATATGAACATTCTAGAAAAGACTATAAAATACTAAAATAAATATACACCATGATCAAGTAGGGCTTAATTTTGGAATGCAAAGTTGATACAACAAACAGAAACATAATTTATTATGTTAAGAAACTAATAAAAGATAACTTAATAGATGTAGAAAGACCATTCCATAAAAATGAATCACTGATAAAAATTTTAAAAAGAAATAGGTATATGGGAGGTTTATAAATGTAATTTTTTAAAAAGCAGGAATTAACATTATAGTGAATAAAGGGACATTAGAGGCATTCTTTTGAAAAATAGAAACAAAATATGGGGGTGCACCATTCTTGTTTATTCTAGTACTAAGAATGCTTGGAGTTCACTATAAGTAGTCTAAAAAGAAAAAAGTTATAAATATGATGAAAGGAAAAATCATTTCTGATAAGTCTATAATTTCATCAGTGTAGACACTCTTTCCATTAAAACTGTCTGATTCATAACTACATTTCCCACAAATCCTCCACAGGCAATCTACACAACATTCTGATGAGCTTTCTCTCATTCTTTTAGTATCTCAGGGTTTTCAATCAAATAATCAATTAATCAACAAGTGTTTATTAAGTTATATAAAATTAAATATAAAATAATGCCTGTACTCAAGAAGCTTACATTCCAATTGGAGAAACATGTGCATTTATATGTATGTTTGTACATTTGAGGATATCTCCTAGGATATCTTACCTTATTTTTATTTTTTTAAATAGCCTTGATTCTAGGAGAGGTTTTCATCAAGTAAAAAAAACTAATCTATGTACAAATGACATTTTAAAAGAATTTTAAGGTAGAATTAACACTGAACAAAAAAAAGAAAATATGGGGAGAAAGTAATTATAGGATAGATTGAAGCTAAAGATGCTTTAAAAAATCAGGAAAAAATAATGGGAAAAAATGTCCAATGCAGAGATATAACATAATATAATAACAAAAGAAAGGATCAATAGAATCAGCCAACAAACATTGCAGCAGGAAACAAAATTATAGGCAATGCTTTCTTCATTTCCTACCAGCTGAATCAGACTGGTCTACATTATGCCCCAAGAAACCTCATCATCAGGAAACACCATTCTATGAGATTGCTTTAGCCTTAGTAGGCACACCTCATTAGTACCCTTAGTATCCTCTGCCATTCTAATTGGAGAGCTTGAGGATAAAGTAAAATTATTAAAGCCTCCATTTAAAGAGTCATTTCTTCACTTCTTACCATTGGAATTCCTTAGGACCACATCATCTCCCCTATACTGTGTACTTTCCTTCTCCCTTTCAGTATCTTACATGCTGTCTTTCCCCAATAGACAGTAAGCTCTTTAAAAAAATTTTTTTTAATTTTATTATAAAAAATTTTCCATGGTTTCATGATTCATATTCTTTCCCTCCCCTCCTCCCTCTCCCCTCTCATAGCCAATGTGCATAGACTGTAAACTCTTTGAAGACAGAGATTATCTTTTGGTTTTCTTTGTATTCTCAGCACTTAGGACAGTGCCTGGCACAAGGAAGGCACTTAATGAATTTTTATTGACTGCCTGATTGATGTAAATAAAACTAGCTCATATAACAACTCAGATATTCCAAGTTTAGAAAAATGCAGACATAAGCAACTAATTTGGAGGGTAGGTCACAGCAACCTCCAAATTATGGACATTCCAAATATTTTGGAAAAAATAAAAGAATATAAACATCACCTCACAGAAAGTTACATAAGAAACTTCAAAATTATTCTTTAGAAAACAAGTGACAATGAAATAAAATAATTAACATGATCCTACTATAGAAAAATTAAAGTTTCAACTCTTCTAGGAACATTTTAGCTAAATTCTGATAGTATAGGAACAAAGAAAACAATGTAAATTGAAAGAAGAAATACAGATATCAATCTGAATTCAGTTCAATCCTATTAAATATTTGTTAAGAAACATGTGCATAAAACTATACTTGTCTCCTAGAATACTTCAAGTGAAGAATGATTAAACCACACTAGAACAGTCCATTGTCAAAATTTTGAAATATGGGCCATGAACATAGAAATAACTATTCAGCAGAAATTAAAATGCTATATGACCATAAGAGGTGAACTTTACAAAGCACCTTGGCTTTGAAAAATTTGCAGTGATATGCATATATATTTCAAAGAAGTCTTTGAACAATAACCAAACTTTCAATCTAAAAAGATTAAGTTCTTAAACATAATTCACACTTCTGAAAGTAATATAAATAAATTGTTATGTAAATTACTAGGCTTTTAAAAAAAAAAAAAAGTTGGAGAGGTCATTAAAAGCACCGCAGAGCTTTCAGTTAAATGACCTGAACATTTGTAAAGGAGCCCAGTTCTCCCAAATACATTCCTAGAAAATATCTTTAAAAGGGCATCAAATATAGAAATGAAAAAGGGAAACAGAAGTAAACTTTTTTATCCTATTCAGACTGTTGGTAGAGAATATCCCACAGAAAGACAGTCTGACTATACAGTCCTCAAGATACTGAGAGCCACAATAGGAGACAGGATTGGAGTAGGAGTGTAAGAAGGCAGATCTTGACTGATTTAAACAAATAATACACATATTTTATTTTATATTGCAAAAACAAAAACAAAAAATGTAAAGGGCTGTCTGAGAGCCTTTAGCTCCTTGCATAGACTGAGAGAGGAGAAAATTCAGTGGTCCCCATGTTGCCCTTTATATTATAGTTTAAGAGGAGGAGAAAGACATGTTTTGTAACTGTTTTGAGGTATGCTAATATATTTGGTAAAAGCATATAACACTGTCTTGGTTCACTGTCAAAAATATATCTTAGGGCAGATGGGTAGCTCAGTGGAGTGAGAGTCAGGCCTAGAGACAGGAGGTCCTAGGTTCAAACCTGGCCTCAGCCACTTCCCAGCTGTGTGACCCTGGGCAAGTCACTTGACCCCCATTGCCCACCCTTACCAATCTTCCACCTATGAGACAATACACCGAAGTACAAGGGTTAAAAAAAAAAAATATATATATATATATATATATATATATATCTTAAAAGACCTTTACACTGGTCCAAAAGCCTGAGAGTAGCCACAGTAAAGTGGTTTAGCCCAAAAGGAAAATGGTAAGAACCAAAAAAGGAGATGAGAGAGAACTGATTTTGTCTAGCAGGTATCTCATGGTATAGAATGTTCTCTAAAGAAATGAAAAATATTAAATCCTGCTGTTCAGAATAGTATGTTGCCCTCAGGACATGTTTTCCTAATGATGTCACTCCCTACTAACTTTCTGGATGTATTCCCACTCTGCCACCAATAAAAGTCATATTGGTGGGAGAATGGTAACCCAGGTTTATGGGTGGACTATTACCTTTTTTTTTTTAAATTATTCCTACTTTTGCCTTCTATTGAGTTAATAATTTTCTTGATTTTGCTTTGCTGTTTGATAAATGCTTTATGTTTGAGTCAATGTGTGGTTGTGACTGATTTTGTATTAATAAGAAGCATTTTCCACCAGAAATTCAAATTTTTTTTAAAAAGCATAGTTAGAAAACTGAAAAGGTCTAAAATAAATCTATAAAAATTTGGAATCTCAGGAGCCAAAGTGCTGCTTAGAAGAAGCTTATGTCATTTCCCACCAAAGTTACCCATAGTACTCCAGAGAGATGAATTGTAGCTCTGTGGTCATAGCCAGGTCCTCCCCTTCAATTCCAGAAACTTCCTCCCCAAATCTACCATTGTGAGAATAGATTGGGAGTAATTCAGTCTAGAAAAAAATGGAGGTGGAGGTGCCATGGTGGATGCCTTTCCTGGGTTCAGGAGGAATATATTATTTGTCTCATATCTCATATATATTATACACTGAGTACTTTCTAATATCTTTTTATTTTTCCCTTTGTAGAGAAGCCCTAGACATGAAAGCAATAAGCAAAATTTTCCTGGCATCTTCAATATGTTTAATTCAAGAAGCCAAAGGATATAATAAAAGGAAGGCCAATGTCATTAGATATTAGATATATATGTATAGTACAGGCCCATGTCATTAGATATTAGATATATATGTATAGTACAATTGACATGGCATCTATACACTTAAATGAAAAGCATGCAATTATAGTTTTTCTATTTCTTCTATAAACAAAGATTCAATATCATGAAAATAATGAACATAATTTTCACAAAAATAAAAACCACATTCATTATATCAAAATATGCAGAAGATTAGACTTATTTATGTCTTTTAAAAAAATAATGGAAAGCATAGAAATAAATGGACCTTTCCTTGAGGTAAGTAGTAAGATAAGTAACCTGCTAATCTGATGACTATGAAGAAGAACCCTAGAGTTATTTTAATTTGTATTTCTTTTATTATTAGTGAGATGGTCATAATGTATAATCTTTGTGATATATTGTTGTGGTCTCCCAGTTAATATTTTATTTAGGATTGTTGCATCTATATTCATTAACAAAATGATATTTTTTCTTTGCCTTTGCTCTTCCTGGATTAGATATCAGGTCCATAGTTGTTTCATAAAAGGAATTTGGCAGAACTCTTTCTTTATCAGTTGTTCTAAATAAATTATTTAATATTGAATTGGATGATCCTTAAATGTTTGGCAAAATTCATTTATAAATCCATCTGGTCTTGATGCTTCTGAAGAATTTCATTTACGGCCTGTTCAATTTTTCTAAAATAGGCTTATTTAGATATCCTATTTTCTCCTCTGTTAATCTGGGCAATTTATATTTTTGTAAGTGTTCCATTTTGCTCAGATTGTTAAATATGTTAGCATGTAATTGAGCAAAATAACTCCTAAAATTTCAGCTTCTTTAGTAGTAAATTTACTCTTTTCATTTTTGATGCTAGTAATTCAGTTTTCTCTCTTTTTTAAAAAAAATCACATTCAAAATTCAGCTTCCGGGTTAAGATGGCGGCAGAGTAAGAAGCAGCTCTAAACCTCTCCTGACCGAAACACACAAAACTCCTCAAGGGGACATAAAAACAAGTCCAGACGAACGGAGGAACCCCACAACAGGGCACAGCGTGGAAGGTACGTGGAATCGAGACATTTCCAAGCTAAAAAGGGCTCTCACTCAAGCGCGAGCTGAGCAACCGCACCACCCCCACCCCCTCCACACTCACCTATAGCTCTGAACCCAGCTAAAAAGAAATAGCAGAGGCTTGGGTGCCGGCTGAGCAGAGGCGTGGGTGCCGGCTGAGCAGAGGCTTGGGTGGAGGTAAACACAACCAGGAACTAAAGCCTAAGTGGGGAACCAGTGCAGACGGGTATACGACTGTGGAAGTAGCTCCCTGAGACTTGTAAAGAAACCTCCTGCAGAGGTTCAAGCAAGGGAATCCACCAGGGGGCTTGACCTTGGAAAAAACTAGAACTCAGTCCTCAGGAGCCAATAGATCTCAGACAGACACTGAGAGCGAGGATAAACCTGAGAAGCTGCTGGGCTAATGATGGCTAACCAGTTACAGGAAATTCAGAAGAGAAAGAATAATAACAAAAAAAAGAAGTCTTTAACACTCGACAGCTTCTACACAGAGAAAATCCAGACAACCGAGCAAACAGAGGAGGAGAACAAACAACCATCCAGACCCTCCCCAAATAAGGAAAACTCCTCACAACCTATGGAAGAGTTCAAATCTGAGATTTTGAGGAAAATGGAAGAGATCTGGCAAGAAAATAACAGCTTAAAAAGTAGAATCTTGCAACTGGAAAGCGAGGCTCAGAAACCAAATGAACTGATAAGCAAATTGAACACAAGAAATGACCAGATTGAAAAGGAATACCAGAAGATTATGGCCGAAAACAAGAAGATTATGGCCGAAAACCAAAAGATTATGGCCGATTACCAGAAGATTATGGCCGAAAATCAATCCCTAAAGGCTAGAATTGAGCAAGTAGAAACTAATGATCTCTCAAGACAACAAGAACAAATAAAACAAAGCCAAAAGACTGAAAAAATAGAAGGAAACATGAAATATCTCAATGAGAGAGTGACAGACCAAGAAAACCGGTCTAGAAGAGACAATTTGAGAATAATTGGTCTTCCAGAAAAACCAGAAATTAATAAAAACCTGGACTCTATACTAACAGAAATAATTCAGCAAAATTGCCCTGAAGTCCTACAACAAGAGGGCAATATAGACATTGAAAGGATTCATAGAACACCTGCGGCATTCGATCAAGAAAGGAAAACACCAAGAAACATCATTGCAAAATTCAAGAGTTTCCAAGCAAAAGAAAAAATCTTACAAGAAGCCAGAAAGAAACAATTCAAATATCAAGGAGCAACAATCAGGATCACACAGGATCTGGCAGCCTCAACACTAAAAGACCGCAAG
>NC_058134.1:292053070-292072905 GCF_016433145.1 Gracilinanus agilis | reverse complement strand
CGCGGGGGGGGGGGTTGAAGGGGAAAGGGGAGCATGAATCATGTAACCATGTTAAAAATGAATATTAATAAATGTTAAAAAAAAATCACATTCACCAATGTTGGGGTTTTTTTCCCATAAAAGCAACTTTTAGCTTTATTTATCAGTTAAATGGTTTTCTTACATTCAAATTTGTCAATTGCCACTTTAATTTTTTGAATTTCCAATTTAGTATTTAATTGAGGATTTAAAATTTGTTCTTTTCCCAGTTTTTAATTGTATAATCAATTCATTGATCTGGTTTTTCTCTATTTTATTGATATAAGCATTTGGAGATAGAAATTTTTCTTCTAATTACTGCTTTTGCATGTCACATAGTTTTGTCACATTATCTCATTATTATCAGTTTTTTCAATTAAATTATTTATTGTTTTTCTAACTTGCTCTTTAATCCACTCATTTTTTAAGATTTAGTTGTTTATTTTCCAATTACTTTTCATTCTGTGTTTCCATGATCCCTTATTAAATATGATTTTATTGCATTATATTTCTGAGGAGGAATAAGATAAAAAATGAAAGGCAAAGGAATAAAAACAGTGAGGAAAAATAGAATGGAGGGAAATATTCAACTAATAATTATAATTTTGAATATGAGTGGGATGAAGTTACTCATAAAACAGATATGGATAGCAGAATGGATTAAAAACCAAAAGCCAATACCATATTGCAAGAAGAAACATCTAAAAATGAGAAACATATATAGTCTAAAATAAAGGGATGGAATAAAATATATTATGCTTTAGCTGACAAAAAAAGTAAGGGTAGCAATAATGATCTCACATTAAGTTAAAGCTAAAATAGATCTAATTGAAAGTGATAAAGTGGGAAGCTACATTATGTTAAAGATATCATAGATAATGAATAATCAATACCAAGCCTATGTGCACCAATATAACATCCATTTTTTAAAAAGAAAAGCTAAAGAAGTTACAGGTGGAAATAGGAGACAAAACTATAACACTAGGGTATTTTTAACTTTCCCTCTTAGAACTAGATAAATCTAACCAAAAAATAAAGAACAAATTTTAAATCCCTAATTAAATACCAAATTGGAATTCTAAAAATTAAAGGTCTTGCTTCCTAAAGAATTGGTTTAGCTTTCTCTTTCATCATTTATTTAAAAAAGAAACCAGTTTTTGGTGGGTCAAAAGAGAAATTATAGAAATAATTACAGACTTCATTAAAGAGAATGACAATGAGGAGACATCATATAAAAACCTATGGGATACAGCCAAAGCAGTGCTCAGGGGAAAATTTATAATACTAAGTGCCTATACCAACAAAATAGATAGGGATCTCTCTAAGAGAAAGATCAATGAATTGGGCTTGCAACTGAAAAAAATTAAAAAAAGACTTCTGGGCTAAAATGGCCACAGAGTAGAAGCAAGGGTCTTCTCTTCACCACAGACTGATATAAAATGCCTCAAAAGGACAAAAACCAAAATCAGATGAGCAAAGGGGCTCTACTGTAGGGCACAGCCTTGAAGGTAGGCAAGATTTGGGCATTTCCATGCTATAAGGAGGGGGGGGGAGTCAAACCATTCCTACCAAAGTGTGAGCTGATCAATCCATTCCCCAACTCCACCTACAGTGCCAGAGTCAGAGGAAGCATCGGGCAAACTCTAGGTTCTTGGGGCCAGCTGTGGGCACCACAGACTTACCCCAGATAGCAGCAAGTCTTGGGACACCAGGAGGCTGAGGAACACAGAGCTTGGGCACAGAGATAAGGCAGAGAGAGGCTTCCCACAGCAAAAACCATTCCGTAGCTCAATACACAGAGACCTGCTTACCCTCCTCACTCAGATGTTTGATTGGGAACAAACACATCCAAACTTTCCAAAAAAATGAAAATTGGTCTCAAGCTTTCCAGGAAATCAGAATGGAGGTAGAGAATGAAATAAGAAAGATAGAACAAACTTGGCAAAAAAAGTGGAAAAAAGTTCAAAAAGAAAATAGCAGTTTAAAAGACAAAATCTCTGACTTGAAAAAAGAAGCCCAGAAATCAAATGAAATGATAAACAAATTGGAAACCAGAATTGACCTGCTGGAAGCCATGAAAATCAGGATAGACCAAACCAAAAAGGAAAATCAAAAGATCATAGCTGAAAACCAGTCTTTAAATTGAATTGGGCAAATAGAAGCTAATGATTTCGCAAGACAGCAAGAATTAATAAAGCAAAGTCAAAAGAATGACAAATTAGATGGAAACATGAAATATCTCATTGAGAAGATGACTGACTTGGAAAACAGGTCCAGGAGAGACAATTTGAGAATCATAGGCCTACCTGAAAACCTATAAATAAACAGAAACCTTGACACCACACTACAAGAAGTTATCCAAGAAAAATACCCTGATATTCTCGAACAAGAGAGCAAAATAGACATTGAAAGAGTCCATAAATCATCCTCTACATTAAATCCTCAAAAGACAACCCCCAGGAATGTAATTGACAAATTCAAAAGTTTCCAAGCTAAGGATAAAATATTGCGAGAAGCCAGAAAAAGACAATTCAGATATCAAAGAGCACCAATCAGGATTACACAGGATCTGGTGGCCTCCACACTAAAGAACCATAAAGCTTGGAATATGATATTCAAAAAGGCAAGAAAATTGGGTCTACAACCAAGGACCACCTAACCATCAAAACTTACTATATACTTCCAGGGGAAAGTATGAGCATGTAACAAAATAAAAGATTTCCAAATATTTGTAAAGAAAAGAGAAGAACTAAATGGAAATTTTGATGTGGAAATACAAAATTCAAGAGAAACATGAAAAGGTAAACAAGAAAGAAAGGGAAAAGAAAAATTTCTTTTGAGGGCTTTAGTAAGGTCAAATTGTTTATATTTCTCTATGGAAAAATTGTATTTGTAACTCTCAAAAACTCTATTCACTATCATAATAGAAGAATTATTCATAAGTAGTGGTTGGGGTACTAAGTGGTTTAAGATGATATGTATAAAAAAGAAAGGGGGGGATAAAAGATGGTACCATGAGAAACTTGAAGAAATAAGAAAAATAGAATAGATTATACCACATAAAGAGGAGCATGGAAGGGGGAGGGGAAGAATACTAATATAAGGAGAGGAAGAGAGTACTAAAAGGTAATACTTAAACCTTACTTTCAATGAAATAATCTCTGAGAAGGGAGAACATTGGGGTATCGAATTCTATCTTACCCTAAAGGGAAGCTGAGAGGGGAAAAACCAAGTCAGGGAGTGGGTTGGGGAGCACCAAAAAGGAAGGAAAGAAGAGGTAGGAGGGAATTTAATAGCCCCTAAGAAAAATAAGAGGGAAATAAAAAAAGAAGGTGGTGGAAAGGGAAATAAAATAAGGATGAGTCTAGGGGGGTCTGATTAAAAGCAAAATGCTGGTGTAGAAGGAAACAGTGAAAGAAGAAAGGACAGAACTAGGAGAGGAAGTCAAAATGATGGAATTTAAAATGATGGGGAACACACAGGTGGTACTCATAAATCATGTGAATGGGATGAACTCACCCATAAAATGGAAGCAAATAGTAGAGTGGATTAGAAACCATAATCTCACCATATGTTGTCTACAAGAAACACACATGAGGCAGGTAGAGCACACAGGGTAAAGGCAAAAGGCTGGAGCAAAAACTATTGAGCATCAACTGAGAAAAAGAAGGCAGGAGTCACAATCATAATATCTGATTAAGCCAAAGTAAAAATGGATCTGATTAAAAGAGATAGGGAAGGTAATTACATCCTGATAAAAGGCACAATGAGGAAATATCAGTACTCAATATGTATACACCAAATGGTATAGCATTCAAATTTTTAAAGGAGAAACTATTGGAGCTTAAGGAGGAAATAGAGAGTAAACTATACTAGTGGGGGACCTGAACCTTCCTCTATCAGATCTAGATATATCAAACCAAAAAATAAGAACGAGGTAAGAGATGTGAATGAAATCTTAGAAAAATTAGAGTTAATAGATATATGGAGAAAAATAAATAGGGACAAAAAGGAATACACTTTCTTTTCAGTAGCACATGGTACATTCACAAACATTGACCATGTACTAGGGCATAAAAACATGGCAAACAAATGCTGAAAAGAAGACATAATAAATGCAACCTTTTCAGATCATAATGCGATAAATATAATAATTAGTAAGGGTACATGGAGAGGCAAATAAAAAATTAACTGGAAATTAAATAATGATTCTCCAAAACTGGTTGGTTACAGAACAAATCATAGAAACGATTAACAATTTCATTGAAGAGAATGAAAATGAGGACACATCATATTAAAATCTATGGGATGCAGCAAAAGCAGGATTCTGGGGAAAATTAAATCCCTGAGTGCATATATGAACAAATCAGAGAGGGAAGAGGTCAATGAAATGGGCATGCAAATTAAAAATCTAGAAAGAGAACAAATTAAAAATCCCCATGAAGCTGTCTAGCAGCTCCACAAAGATTTCTAGTGGGTAAGACACTCAGAAAGGGGAACCAAGGCCTGAGTGAAAATGGGTTACGGGTTAAGGACTAATAGAAAGAGAACATAAGGCGAGAATAAAGACATGCAGACATAGAAAATTTTGGCATAAGGTAGACGGACAGCGAGTAAGCTCTGGTGGTCAAGAGCTTCATAGTTCAGAGTTCTGATGGTCAAGAGCTTAGATGGTTCAGAGCTCTCCTTTCTCAACTGTCATATAGCTACTTTTATTGGGGTTACAACCATATGGGGGGGAAGAGGAGAGCCAAGTGGTTTGATACATTAACATTATGAGGTAATCATCAGGAGATACAAACTGCCAGAACCTAAAATAATAGGTAGAGCTAACATCTAGATCAGGAATTCATACGGCCTAAGGTCTTGACATAAATGTTAATTGATTGTTTTTGGTAAAATAAGGAACCTGAGATAACTGACCAGTCTTCCAGAGTGTAGCCTTAGGGCAGGACTAGGAATTTGGCAAGGTTGAGGTTCAGTTTAACTCAAGGTTACAGAAATCAACCATAAGCAATACAAGAGTCAGTTTTTGGGCACTCTTAGAATAATATCACAATTAATGTATAATTGGATTGCTACATCCCCAGATAAAAACTAAATTAGAAATCCTAAAACTTAAAGGAGAAATTAATAAAATTGAAAACAAAAGAACTATTGAATTAATAAGTAAGACTAGAAGCTGGTACTTTGAAAAAATAGATAAAATACTGGTTAATCTAATAAAAAAGGAAAGAAGAAAACCAAATTAACAGTATCAAAGATGAAAAGGGTGACCTCATCTCTAATGAAGAGGAAATCAAGGTAATTATAAAGAATTATTTTGCCCAATTATATGGCAATCCAGGTGATATGGATAATCACTTACAAAAATATAAATTGCCTAAATTGACATAAGAAGAAATAGAATACTTAAATAATCCAATACCAGAAAAAGATATTGAACAAGCCATGAAAGAACTCCCTAACTTTAAAAGACTGTCTGCCTTTTGATCCAGCCATACCACTGCTGGGTTTATACCCCAAAGAGATAACAAGGAAAAAGATTTGCACAAAAATATTTATAGCCACGCTCTTTCTGGTGGCAAAAAATTGGAAGGGATGCCCTTCGATTGGGGAATGGCTAAACAAATGGTGGTATCTGTTGGTGATAGAATACTATTGTGCTGAAAGGAATAACAAACTGAAGAAATTCCATGTGAACTGGAATGACCTTCAGGAATTGATGCAGAGTGAAAGGAGCAGAACCAGGAGAATCTTATACACAGAGACAGAGCAGCAATGCAATAATCCAGGATAATTCTGAGGTACTTATGAGAAAGAACATTATTCACACCCAGAGAAAGAACTGTGGAAGTAGAAACACAAAAGAAAAACAACTGTTTGATCACATGGGTCAATGGGAATATGATTGGGTATGTAGACTCTAACTTTTTAAAGAGGGGGCCAAAGGGAATGCTCATCTGTTGGTCTGTTTCTAAGGCAACTCTTTTGAAGTTTCATTGTATTGTATCCTACTCACTGTATTCGTCAGATTAGGAATAATGTCTTGTAGCTGGATAGAACATTTTAGGGGGCCACATCTGGCCCTCGGGGAGTAGTTTGCCCATCACTGCTCTAAGCAATCACCATAATGCAAATATCAATAATATGGAAATAAGCTTGATCATATAAAACCCAGTGGAACTGATCATTGGCTTCAGGAGGGGGGTGGTAGGAGGAGAGGGAAAGAACATGAAAAATATTCTAAATTAATTAATTAAATAAAAATTTTAAAATAAAAATTTTAAAATTTGGATGCTAAGATTAAAAAAACACAGGAATTATATGAACATAACTACAAAACACTTTTCACACAATTAAAACTAAATCTAAACAATTGGAAATCTAAACAAAAACATTAATTGCTCATGGGTAGGCTCATCTCATAATAAAAATGACAATCCTACCCAAATTAATCTACTTATTCAGTGCCATACCTATCAAATTACCAAAAAACCTTCTTTTTAATAGAAAAAGAAGCCAGTTTTAAGGAACAGTAAGGTAGTTCAGGAGAGAGAGAGAGCCAGACCTAGAGACTAGAGATCCTGGGTTCAGATTTGGCCTCAGATACTTCCTTAATGTGTGAGTCACAACACCAGTTGCTTATCCCTTACCACTCTTCTGCCTTGGAACCAAAATTCCTGAATTACAAGAAGCAATACAACTACTTCAAACAAACCTAGAAAATGCAAAATATTAAATCCCAATAGAGAAATCCTGAAAAAGTCACAGTGAGTTATTTGTCCAGACCAGGTTGGCAAAGGAAGATAGTTTTTTGGACAATGAGTATGAGATTAGGCTAGGAGCATGGAACATGCTTGGAACACTCTAACAAACACTCAAGGAGAGGCTATGCATCAGGGCAAGATGTAGTCCCAGACAGAAACAGGTACCAAATGACAACTTGCTCACCTACCACCAACTTCTGGGTCACAGATCCAAGACAGAGTGAGATGGATATTTGCATTCAAGGTGCATTCAAACCATTCCTGTGATTTCCAGGTTGGGAGGTCCTGGGTATGGCACCAAGAAATTAGGAAGTTCAGAAGGAAGTCAGAATGGCATGGCTCAGGAGCTGTAAGTCTCTCTGTTTCAGCAACTAGTCCAGCCTGCAGAGGAGTAACTGGGGCTTTACTACCAGACTAAAGAGGAGTCTATAATTTTGTCACTGAAACAACACAGCTTTCCAGATGGCTGATATGGACTGAATCCAGCAACAATCTTCAATTGCTCAAACTGAAACCCAGGTCATGAACTTGCAGAGTTCAGACTAAGAGGCCAGCAATTAGATGAGGCCCTAGACTGATTGACTTTGAGAGTAATAAAAGCTTGAAGGTATACAGTCTGTCCTAGAGATCTTGGAATAACAAAACTCAATTCCCCAACAAAGTAGCAATAAATATAACCTGTTGTCCAAGCAGCAAACTCTATGAAACTTAAAGTGATCCAAAAAGAAGGAGAAAGGGATGGGAGAAGCTGACACTAAATCCTTACTTTCATTCAAGCTGGTTAAAAGAAGAATAGTTATATACAAAATATGATATACATATACCCAACTGAGTCATAAATTAATTTCACTCAAAAGAAAAATACAGAGGGGGTAGCTGGGTAGCTCAGTGGAGTGAGAGTCAGGCCTAGAGACAGGAGGTCCTAGGTTCAAACCCGGCCTCAGCCACTTCCCAGCTGTGTGACCCTGGGCAAGTCACTTGACCCCCATTGCCCACCCTTACCAATCTTCCACCTATGAGACAATACCCCGAAGTACAAGGGTTTAAAAAAAAAAAAGAAAAATACAGAAAGAAAGAGAAGGGGGAAGGAGAATTAGGAGGAGGATAAATTAAGGGAGAGATTAGTCCTAAGCAAAACAAACCCTAAGGATGAAGAATATATATATATATATATTGCAGAATATTGCAGATTATATATATATATATAATGTATGAAACATATATATTTCAGTTGTCAAAGAATGGCAGTCTAAAGATGTGCCCATAATTTGGGTAATAAGTAAATAAGTTATGACATATAAATGTGATGGAACACTTATTTTATAAGAAATTATGGAGATAGTTTCAGAGAGACCTGAGATTTAAATGAATGTTGCAGAATGAAGTAAAAAAGAACCAGAAAAACAATTTATACAATGACAATATTGTTTTGAAGCTTTGAAAGAATTAGGAACATCTATCAGTATAATGGCCAATCACAATTTCGGAGGACTTATGAACGAAGATGTTATCCACTTTAATAAAGAGGTGATGGTCTTAAGAGTGCAGATTTTTTTTGGATGCAGTCAATGGGAAGTTGAGATTTTTTACTAATTGAAGAGAGGGGAAAGTAGGGACACATATTGTAGACAACCTTTCTAAGGAGCTAAGCTACAAAAGTGGGAAGAAATAAGTGAGAAGGTATAAAAAATGTTTCAAAAGACCTGTTATGGTGAGTGGGATAGTGAATCAATTAGGCAGGTATAAAAGGACTACCTTGGAGTGTAGGGGCCTAATTGAGAGCCTAGCTCAGATGACCAACCACAATTCCAAAAAACTTATAACGAAACATTCACATTCAACCACCAATCAAGACAGTAGACCCTTGGGGAAGACGAGTTCAGGCATCATGGGAGGACTGGGTCCAGAGGATCATTGCCATTGATACTACATTAAAGAGTAGGACCTTTTAGGATCCTTGGATACTAGAGTCCAAATGTTGTGACCCCACTCTTATTGATGGAGAAAAGTGTTTTTTATAGAAATCCTGAAAAATCTTTTATATATTTCATCTATTTCTTGTCTTTTTTTTCCAGTTTCATTCTTAAATGCTCTTAGGATAATCTAGTTTATTTAGGTTCCTCGACAAGCTTTCTGCAAACTTGTTTTTCTCTCTGCCTGAGGTGACATTGCTTACCATCTTTTTTTTTTTTTTAAACTCTTACCTTTCACCTTAGAATCAATACTGTGGATTGGTTCTAAGGCAGAAGAGTGGTAAGGGCTAGGCAATGGGGGTGAAGTGATTTGTCCAGGGTCACATAGTAAAAAGTTTCTGAGGCCACATTTGAACCCAGGACCTTCTGTCTCTAAGCCTGGCTTTCAATCTCTTGCTCATATTCTTCCAATATTTTCCTCCATAAATGACTTAATATTCAAAATTTGTCTTGTCCCTGGCTGCCATTGTCTCTCCACCTGGCAAGAAAATCAAGTGTTTTTTAGCTAAGGCAGTTTCTGAAATTCTTTTTGTCTCATTGAGACAATTGTGTTGCATCATTTAAACTTTCTTGAGAAATAGTAATAAATTGTTAATGGCTATTCTTTTATCTGTTTTTCATTCTACTGCAACAATAGCTTGTTTAAATAGATCAGTAGTTTCAATTGCATGTCTCTTCTTATTATTCTTTCCTCTAAGTTGGCTTTAATCTTTTCTCTAACAAAGTGATGATCTGATCAAATCAGACAACTGATTTGGAAATGATTCCCATATTAATAATCATGGTCTCTGACAGGTATGCCCAAGAACACTCTAATGTCTCAAAATTTTTTTCATATATTCTCTCATTTCTTAAAAGTTTGTGTTTAAAAATAAAATTAGCTAATGAAAAAATAAGTCTAGTTAAGTTCTTAATTTTGTTTGATGAATTACCTTAAAAATTAAAAATTCTCAAGGGGCATGCCCTAATGAAATATGTACAGCTATGTCATAAACCAATGATTTCTTGTCTATTTGAAAATATTTCCAGTTCTCTTTTTTTGTGATATTATTTGATGGTGGTCATGACCCTCACCTTCTCTCTTCTTTAAAAAAAATATTAATTTTACAAAAGCATGAATATCCTATATCATTTACAAACTTTTGTTCCCTTTCACATCTTATTCCTGAACTGTGATTTCCAAAAATTTTTACACTGTTCTTTCCTATGTTAACCTTACCATTGAAGTTATCATGTATTAAAGTATACATAGATTAAAATTAGAGACTTTTGAAAATGACCAACTGTGAGAAATACGAGAAGGTTTAGAAACAGGAAAACAACATGCACAACATTTTTAAAAAGCATGAGAAAAGCCAAAGTCTACATAATTGAACTGACCAAGTTTGGCCATATTGGGGAAAATGTACCTCTATCCCCTTTTTAAAGAGGTAGAGGATTAGGAGTATTGAATATTGAGTATACTATAAAATGACTGAATTGATGATCCCTCCTCCCCTTTGTTATAAGGAATATTTAACCAGTTAGGAGATCAGGGAGAGATGTATTCAGAAATGAAAATAATACGAAAATAAAAGATATCAAGAAACAAGTTTTTTTTTTAATTTGGCCTTATTTTAATCATAAAATTTCTCTATAGTTTTTAACTGTGCAAAAGATGTTGGCATATAAGCTACAATTATTCTCACAATGGGTCTTTTGGAATGTCTCTCAGGGGCTAGTTGTTCTGGGATACTAGAAGAACATCCCTAGTGGCACTTAATCTGAGGGGAAGAAAAAGGTCCAATGGGATAATATAAGTCAAGAGTTAGATTCTTGGATTCTTGAGTCAGAGGACCTGAGTTCAAAAACTTCCTCCAGTGTTTGCTACCTGTATAAGGAAACAAGTCACTTAACCTTCCTTGGCCTCAGTTTTCTCACCTATAAAATAAGGGCATTGACTAGCTAGGCTCTGAGGCTCCTCCAGCTCTATATTTCATGATTTGCCAAGATTAGCAGAGTTAATAAGCTTACCCATACTTTTTAAGGATCCTTGTGATTTCACTAGCCAGGAACCATGTGTGCCAAATAAGCATAGGGTCAAGCAATTGAATAAAGCTTGACAAAGTAAATAAGAGCATCCTAAAGAAAATGGTCTATTTTAGAAAAATAGAAAGATTGTCCAAGTGAGAACAAGAAAGCCCATGAATGATCTCTAGGACAAAGTAGAAACAAGGCAAAAAAGTGATTTAAGGAGTCTCATAATAGCAATTTTCATTTATGTTCCAGGAGAATAGGAAGCTGTCCTTTCTAAACTTCAGATCTTCCCTAGGACTCCACCTTATATAATCTTCTGCACACAGTAGATAATAATTAACTTAATATTGTCTGAACTTGGGTCTTCTGACTCTTTAGCTAGGGTTCCTTTTGCCACATATACTACTTTCACAAGCACTTTACACATTAAAGATAATAATAAAGGGACAGAAAGGAACTATTAGTATGTGCCAAACCCTGTGCTAAGTGCTTTTTACAAAATGAACTCATTTGATCCTCACAACATGCCTGGGAGGTAGGTCCTGTCATCTGTATTTTACAGTTGAGAAATCTGAAGCAAATAGAGGTTAAATGATTTGCCCAGGGTCACAGAGCTAGGAAGTGTCTGAGGTCAGATTTGACCTCAGATCTTCCTGACTCTACATCAATACACTATGCCACCAGCTGCCTAGTAATAATTATAATAATTCACTTTAGCACTTTACAACAACCCTGTGGAGGGAGGAAAGGACAAGTCAAGAAGTTAGAGAAAAGACAGGAACCCACCTGATTCCCTCTCAAATTTCCCTCCAAAACACCTTAAAATAACACCTCAAAATGAATTCCGGAGCATTAAAACCCACAAAAGGATGGAAATAAATAATTTTTGAGCACAAAAAAATCCTTAGAAGTTTGGCAGCACAGGTCTGTCATGCCATAGTGAGAGCTGAGCACTGTTTAGCCCAGTGGAAAGATTGCAGAAGACTGTGCCTCACCAAGCCAGCAGTAGTTGGAAACAACTAAATCAGCAGCAATGGCTTCCAGAGTTCTTAGTCCACAGATAGTAATGAGGTCATGAGACATAGGTCAGAGGAGATTACAAGGGTCCCTTTGCTGGCACTAGGTACAAGATTCTGTTGTATTGCCTGCACAGAGATCTGGGTTGTACTCCTGAGTCACAGTGCCAGAGTGAGGAGGAGTACTACCATACCAGAGTTTGCAGCCTCAGGGAAGTGGGAATCCTGGTCAGAGTTCAAAGGTGAAAAAGAGTGTTTGTGGTTGCTCACAGGTCAGGAGAGCAGTAAACACACTTTTCTTTAGATCATATCACCTTGGAAGAACTGAAAACTTAAGAGACCCCCAGAACTAGTTCTGAAAACAGCTGCACAAAAAAACCTAATGCAAAACCCCCCCAAAAACTGAGACAATGGGTTCTACACCAAGAAAGACTGGGAAATAGAGCAAATGACAGGAAAAAAATCTGTTAAGATGATGGCAAAAGTCAAAACACAAAGTCAAAAGACAAGTCAGAATGGCCACATCCAGTGCCTCAAAGAAACATATGAATTGGTCTCAGGCCAAAAAGAATTTTTTGAAGAGCTCAAAAAAGCTTTCTAAAATCAGATATGAGAGGTAGAGAAAAATTGGGAAAAGAAATGAGAGTAATGTAAGAAAATAATGAAAAAAGATTCAGTCTGGCAATGGAGACACAAAAAATACTGAAGAAAATAACACCTTAAAAAAACAGAATAGGCCAATAGGTAAAAAAAAGGGGGGCACACAAATCCATTGAAGATAAGAACCCTTCAAAAAGCAGAATTGGCCAAATGGAAGATGTACAAAAATTTACTGAAGAGAAGAACTTCTTAAAAAGCAAAATTGTTCAGATGGAAAAGGAGGTATAAAAATTCACCAGAGAAAAGAACTTCTTGCAAAGTAGAAATGGCCAAATAGGAAGAGAAGTGCAAAGCTCATAGAAGAACATCATTCCTTAAAAATCAGAATTGGACAATTGGAAGATAATGACTGCATGAGGCACTATGAAACAAAATCAAAAGAATGAAAAAAATAAAAAAATATTAAATACCTTATTGCAAAACAACTGACCTTGAAAACATGAATTGGATATGATGGGATGATATCTAAAGAATAAAATTAATGGGAGAGAAAGAAGGATGCACTGGGAGAAGGGGGAAGGGAGAGATAGAATGGGAGAAATTAGCTCACATAAAAGAAGTATGTAAGAGCTTTTACAGTGGAGGTGAAGATGGGAGAGGTAGAGGGAGTGCTTGAATCTTACTGTCATCAGAATTAGGTCAAAGAAGGAATAATGCATATACTTCACTGTATACAGAAATCTATCTTACACTACAGGAAAGTAGGTGGGAAGGGGAATAGGGAGCATTGATAGAAGAAAGGGTAGATTGGGGTAGATGGTAGAGGCAAAACAGTTTTGACAATGGACAGGGTGCAAGAGAGAGTAAGGGATAAACAGAAAGAAAATGGGATGAAGGTAAATACACAGTAATCATATATGTGAAAAAATTTTACAGTAAGTTTAAAAATCTAAGTCATTCCCTAATTGATGAATGGTCAAAGGTTATGAACAAGCAATTTTCAGAAGAAGAAATCAAAGCTATGTGAAAAAATACTCTAATCAGTATTTATTAGAGAAATGCAAATTAAAACAGCCCTAAGGTACCTATCCCATGAGTAATCCTGTCAGTCTGCACTCCAAAAGCTAGTCCTTACAAGTCTCCATTAGCAATCAGCCCTATTAAAAACATTGTTCCCATTAACAATCAACCAGTAGACACAAGTAGCTCTTTGCAAAGATTTTTACCAAGGTGATATAGAGTAATTGAGTAGCTCCCTTTTTTAAAGTGAATTGTCTCTTCTAGTTGGGTTGCAAAGGTTTTCTTCTTTCCATAGTTAGATCTCTTCTCTGCTTCCGGGGTTCCCATTCCTCAAAGCTTTTCCTTTCCCCCACTGACTGTCTTTCTGCACCTGTATCTCTCTGGATTATACAACCTTTTTTCTCAATTGTCTCCTATGAATTAAAGCACTTTTGAACTGTTGGATAGGACATCTCCCTCTGGGAAAAATACTACTAGATTCCATGGCATGGCCAATTTGGAAAAGGGAGACAGATCCTCTCCCTTTCTCATACCATCCAGTAGGAAATTCTTCCACAAAGTATTCTGATCCTGCAATCCTTCAAACTGATCAGCTGCTCCTAGAACCAAAAAGTGTATCCAATTTTTGCTTGTCTAATGAGATTGCACCTTTGAATTCCAAATATCATAGAGATAATAAGATGGTACTCCTTGTTGAAACATTACAATATACTGTGACTGCATCAACTGAGTTTAGATTGAACACTCTCCCTTACACTATTTCCCCAGTTTAGACATATTCTGTCTCCTGAAAATCAAAAAGAATGCTTTAAAAAATCCTTACCTTCTACCTTAGAATCTATATTGTGTATGGGTTCCAAGGCAGAAATATAGTGAGGGCTAGGTAATAGGGGTTAAATGACTTGCTCAGGGTCACATAGCTAGGAAGTGTCTGAGGCTGAATTTGAAACCAAGAACTCCCAACTCTACGTCTGACTCTATCCACTGAACCACCTAGCTGCCCACCAAGGATTTTTTTTTCCCTCTCCACTGTCAATTCTCTTCTTTGTCTCCAAAGGTCCTATTCCTCCAATTTGCTCCTTTCCTCCATTGGTTTCTCTGTGTTCATGTGGAATATGTATCTGCCCCTTCAATTGTTCCTGAATTTTTCTTGAATCAACACTTGAACTATTTACTGATCCATTACTGATGGCACCTAGCAGTAACTGGATTTTGGGAGTGGACAGGCAGGAGAGAAAAAGATCTTGTTACTCCCTATACAGAGATCTTCTTTATAAAGCACTTCTGATCCAAGACTCCCTCACATTCTGACTAGATAAATCCTAGGGTCTTAAAGTTCTGCCAAGGTGTTTAATGATATGTTCCCTTTAATTCCTTCAAAGAAAGGAATTATTCACACAATGTAAATGGATCACAGGATGTTCAAGCATATTAACCTGATCATGGATAACTATATTCTGTGAATCAACTTGATTCTGTTAACCAAGGTAAAAGTGAACTGACACTCATCCAAAAGAAACATTTTTTAAAAACACACAAATCTATAGCACTTTGGTGCAAAATAAGATAAAAGGCAAAAGAGAATGACATTTTTATAGTTTCAAAAAAGGCTACATTGAGTTGGAAGAGTAGATCACTGACCTTAGTACAGAAACATAATGATTTCTGCTAGCAACTTGAAATTAACATTATCACCAAATCTTCCTGAAAACTTCCTTTCTCAGTATCATAGTCATGCCTCCACAAGGATAAAGAATGAGTTTCTTTTAAGTAGCATCTTTTGCTGAAGCATATAGTCTTATTAAACAATAATAGATTAGTAGCAGATATCATAGCTTTTCAAAAAGAATCACAGGTGCAGAGATTTTAGAGGTGGAATGAGACCTTAGTTCAACCCTACATTTTACAAAGACGGAAACCAGGGCTTAGAGATGTTATTGACTTTGCCTGTACATAGCAAGTGAGTGTCATGATGGGAATGGGGATGTTTCCTGACTCCAAGTTCAGCATATTAACCACTCCCCCTACCAATCTTATCAGAGGTATCAGTAACCTTTCTCCTCTACCCCATCACACACACACACACACACACACACACACACACACACACACACACACACACACACACACAGCCTGTTAGAAATATAAAGATTCTCAAATCTGACCTCTGACACTTCCTACTTCCTAACTGTGTGACCCTGGACCCAAGTCATTTAACCTCAATTGCCTAGTCCTTGCTACTGTTCTGCCTTGGAACTGATATGTAGTTTCAATTCAAAGACAGAAAAAGTTTTAAAAAGCAAAAAAGAAATACATAGGGTCCCATATTCTGTCAATGAAGAGAAGGTAGAGATGTTTAACATTCATTCCTACTCTTTTGAGGTTGAAATTATAAAAGGTAATTAAGAAAGTATTCTTTTTTTGTTTTTGTCAGAGACAGAAACCTGAAATGGTAGGATAATTGGTTCCAACTTTCAGAATTTCTTAATACTCTAAAAATATCTTCTTGTGTTCTTCAACTCTTAACATCCCACCCCCAACCCTTCTCTTCCCTTCTAAAGAAGAATCTCCTCCCCACCCCCATGAAGCTAGATGTACACACTCTCTACCTGGCACTCTGGATCAGCCTATAGGCAATGTACTTGCGAAACAAGTGTCCCAACCTGATTAGATTCGTATAATGTGTCTCATTTATGAGTTCCTTAGCTTTCTGATTCAGCTTCAAGGGCAACCGAAGGCCTTCCGTTGCTTGGCCAAGGATTATTAAGTTCTTCTTTTGATTCTCAACATCAATAAAGTATCGGTTTTCCTCAGGAAAAGGAGCAGCAAAGTGATCTCCAGGAGAGGAAGGGGGAACTGTTGTCATGGGTTTCTCAGTCTTGGCTCTCTCAGTCTTGGCTTTCTCAATCTTGGCTTTGTCAGTGACTACACGAGAGGGAAAAGTCAGGAGCTTGTCTTCAATGGGAGGGAGATAGACTTTCTGGGCCTTTTGGGTAGAAGATATTTGAAGAATCTGAGAAGATGGTGGAGGTGGTGATTTTGGAAACAAAAAGGCAGGAAAGTATTGTTCAGCAAGGGCAGATGGTTGAGGTGACAGTGCCTTGTAACTGGTCTCTACCTTTTTGGGGGGAGAAGGCTGCATTCTCTTCAAGATTCCTGGGGGCCATTCTGTTGGGGGTTTTCCAGAAATGGAAGGGAACAAGGGCTTCTCAAACTTTGGGACAGAAGGACCCCAAACTGGCTTCAGAGATGTAGGTGGGCCCAAGCCTGTTCTAGGTTTTTCAAGGGCAGAAGGTCGCCCTGATGTTAGAGACTGTCTAAAGCTGTCAGGAACTGATGTCTTGAGTGGCCGTCGTGTAGCTGGGTCCAAGTCTGTTCTGGGTTTTTCAAAGACAGAAGGTCGTCCTGATGTAAGAGACTGTCTAAAGCTGTCAGGAACTGATGTCTTGAGTGGCCGTCCTGTAGGTAGGTCCAAGTCTGTTCTGGGTTTTTCAAGTACAGAAGGTTGTCCTGAAGTTAGAGACTGTCTAAAGTTGTCAGGAACCAATGTCTTGAGTGGCCGTCGTGTAGGTGGGAACAGTGTTAAAGATTGTCTAGAAGAAGGAACCAATTGTGGCATATAGGTTTCCTCAGGGATAGTAGGGGGCCACAATGTTGGCGGATGTCCAGGCACAGGAGAGGGCCACAGTGTTGGGGACTGTCCATGTACAGCAGAGGGCCACAGTGATGGGGGCTGTCCAGGCACAGCAGAGGGCCATAATGTTGGAGGCTGTCCAGGCACAGCAGAGGGCCACAGTATTGGGGGTTGTCCAGGCACAGAAGGAGACAAAGGTATGGGGGGCTCACCAGGCACAGCAGGAACTTCAGGTATGGGGGGCTGTCCAAGCATAGTAGGCCATAATGTTGGGGGCTGTCCAGGAACAGCAGAGGGCCACAATGTTGGGATCTGTCCAGGCACAGGAGACCCAGCTATGCGGGGCTCTTCAGGCACAGCAGGAACTGCAGGTACAGGGGGCTGACCAGGCACAACAGAAGGCCATAATGTTGGGGGCTGTCCAGGAACAGCAGAGGGCCACAATGTTGAGGGCTGTCCAGGCACAGCAGAAGGCCACAATGTTGGGGGTTGTCCAGGCACAGAAGGAGCTTCAGTTATGGGGAGCTCTCTAGGCATAGCAGAGGGCCACAGTGCTGTAGGCTGTCCAGGCACAGAAGGAGACAGAGGTATGGGGGGCTCTCCAGGCACAACAGGAACTGCAGGTATGGGATGCTGTCCAGGCACAGCAGAGGGCCACAATGTTGGGGGCTGTCCAGGAATAGTAGGAGGCCACAGTGTTGGGGGCTGTCCAGGCACAGTAGAAGGCCACAATATTGGGGACTGACCAAGCCCAGCAGGAGTCACAGGACTGGGAGGCTCTCTAGGCATAGCAGGGGCCACAGGTGTGGGGGGCCTTCCAGAGATAGCAGGGGCCACAGGTGTAGGGGGCCGTCCAGGAACAGCAGGAACCACAGGTATGGGGGGCTGTCCAGGTATAGCAGGGGCCATAGGTGTGGAGAACTGTCCAGGAGCTACAGAGGGCCACAGTGTTGGGGGCCATCCAGGCACAGCAGGCACCCTATGTATAGGGGGCTGTCCAGGGAGAGGAGGAGCCAGAGGTGTAGAAGGCCGTCCAGGCATAGTAGGAACCACAGGTGTGGGGGGCCTTCCAGGGACAGCAGGAGCCACAAGTATGGGGGGCTGTCCTGGCAGAGCAGGACCCACAGGTATAGGGGGTTGTCCAGGTATAGCAGGGGCAACAGGTATGGGGAGCTGTCCAGAATCTACAGAGGGCCAAAATGTTGGGGGCCATCCAGGCACAGCAGGTGCCCCAGGTATGGGGGCCTGTCCAGGCACAGCAGGAGCCAGAGGTGTGGAGGGCCGTCCAGGCACAGTAGGTGCCCCAGGTATGGGGGCCTGTCCAGGCACAGCAGGAGCCAGAGGTGTGGGGGGCCGTCCAGGCACAGCAGGAGCCAGAGGTGTGGGGGGCCGCCCAGGCACAGCAGGAACCAGAGGTGTGGGGGGCCTTCCAGGTACAGCAGGAGCCAGAGGTGTTGGAGGCCTTCCAGGAACAGCAGGGGCCACAGGTGTGGGGGGCCTTCCAGGAACAGCAGGAGCCACAGATGAGGGGGGCTGTCCAGGTATAGCAGTAACCACAGGTATTGGGGGTTGTCCAGGCACAGCAGAGGGCCACAGTGTTGGGGGTTGTCCAGGCACAGCAGAGGGCCATAATGTTGGGGGTTGTCCAGGCACAGCAGAGGGCCACAATGTTGGGGGTTGTCCAGGCACAGCAGGAGCCAGAGGTGTTGGGGGCCATCCAGGAACAGCAGGAGCCACAGATGTGGGGGGCTGTCCAGGTATGGCAGGAGCCACAAGTGTTTGGGGTTGTCCAGGCACAACAGAGGGCCACAATGTTGGGGGTTGTCCAGGCACAGCAGAGGGCCACAATGTTGGGGGTTGTCCAGGCACAGCAGAGGGCCACAATGTTGAGGGTTGCCCAGGCACCGCAGGAGCCACAGATATGGGGGGCCATTTAGGCACAGCAGGATCTAGAGGTGTGGGAGGCTGTCCAGGAACAGTAGGGGCCCTAGGTGTGGGGGGCTGTCCAGGTACTGCAGGAGAAACAGGTGTTGAAGGTTGTCCAGGGGCAGGAAGGGTTACAGGTATGGTGGGTGGAACAGGTATGGTAGGAGCCACAAGTATTGGGGGTTGTCCAGGCACAGCCGAGGGCCACAATGTTGGGGGTTGTGCAGGCATAGCAGGAGCCAGAGGTGTGGGGGGCCGTCCAGGCACAGCAGGAGCCAGAGGTGTGGGGGGCCGTCCAGGCACAGCAGGATCCAGAGGTGTGGGGGGCTGTCCAGGTATAGCAGGAGCCAGAGGTATGGGGGATAGCCTAGGAACAGCAGGGACCACAGGTTGGGGAGGCTGTCCAGGTATGGCAGGAAGTGTTGGGGGTTGTCCTGGCACAGCAAAGGGCCACAATGTTGGGGGCTGTCCAGGAACAGCAGGGGCCACAGGTGTGGGGGGCTGTCCAGGTATGGCAGGAGCCACAAGTGTTGGGGGTTGTCCAGGCACAGCAGAGGGCCACAATGTTGGGGGCTGTCCAGGCAAAGCAGGGGCCACAAGTGAAGGGGGCTGTCCAGGCACACCAGGAGCCAGAGATGGGGTGGGCTGTCCAGGAACAGCAGGGGCCACAGGTATGGGGGGCTGTCCAGGCTTGGCAGGCACCACAAGTGTTGGGGGTTGTCCAGGCACAGCAGAGGGCCACAATGTTGGGGGTTGTCCAGGCACAGGAGAGGACCACATTGTTGGGGGTTGTCCAGGCACAGCAGGAGCCAGAGGTGTGGGGGGCCGTCCAGGCACAGCAGGAGCCAGAGGTGTGGGGGGC
>NC_058134.1:292026696-292048108 GCF_016433145.1 Gracilinanus agilis | reverse complement strand
TGGGGGTTGTCCAGGCACAGCAGAGGGCCACAATGTTGGGGGCTGTCCAGGCACAGCAGGAGCCAGAGGTGTGGGGGGCCGTCCAGGAACAGCAGGGGCCACAGGTGTGGGGGGCTGTCCAGGTATGGAAGGAGCCACAAGTGTTGGGGGTTGTCCAGGCCCAGCAGAGGGCCACAATGTTGGGGGCTGTCCAGGAACAGCAGGGGCCACAAGTGAAGGGGGCTGTCCAGGCACACCAGGAGCAAGAGGTGGGGGGGTCTGTCCAGGAACAGCAGGGGCCACAGATGTGGGGGGCTGTCCGAGTAGGGTAGGAGCCACAAATGTTGGGGGTTGTCCAGGCACAGCAGAGGGCCACAATGTTGGGGGCTGTCCAGGCACAACAGAAGGCCACAGTGTTGGGGATTGTCCAGGCACAGCAAGAGGTGTTGGGGGCTGTCCAGGTATGGCAGGAGCCACAAGTGTTTGGGGTTGTCCAGGCACAGCAGGAGCCACAGGTATGGAGGGCTGTCCAGGTATGGCAGGAGGCACAAATGTTGAGGGTTGTCCAGGCACAGCAGAGGGCCACAGTGTTGGGAGCTGTCCAGGCACGGCAGGGGCCACAGCTGTGGCGGGCTGTCCAGGCACAGCAGGAGCCACAAATGTTGGGGGTTTTCCAGGCACAGCAAAGGGCCACAATGTTGAAGGTTGTCCAGGAACAGCAGGGGCCACAGGTGTGGGGGGCTCTCCAGGCACAACAGGAGCCAGAGTTGGGGGGGGCTGTCCAGGAACAGCAGGGGCCACAAGTGTTGGGGGCTGTCCAGGCACAGCAGAGGGCCACAATGTTGAGGGCTGTCCAGGAACAGCAGGAGCCACAGGAGTGGGGGGCCATTTAGGCACAGCAGGATCCAGAGGTGTGTGGGGCTGTCCAGGAATAGCAGGGGCCACAAGTGTGGGGGGCTGTCCAGGTATGGCAGAAGCCACAAGTGTTGGGGGTTGTCCAGGCACAGCAGAGGCTACAGATGTTGGGGACTGCCCAGGAACAACAGGGGCCACAGGTGTGGAGGGCCATCCAGGAACAGCAGGAGCCACAGGTGTGGTGGGCTGTCCAGGTATTGGAGGAGCCACAGGTGTTGGGGGTTGTCCAGGCATACCAGAGGGCCACAGTGTTGGGGGCTGTCCAGGCACAGCAGGGACCACAGGAGTGGAGGACCATTTAGGCACAGCAGGATCTAGAGGTGGGGGAGGTTGGCCAGGAACAGCAGTGGTCACAGGTATTGGTGGTTGTCCAGGGACAGCAGAGGGCCACAACGTTGGGGGCTGTCCAGGAACAAGGGCCACAGGTTTGGTGGGCTGTCCAGGAATGGCAGGAACTACAGGTGTTGGCAGTTGTCCTGGCATAACAGAGGGCAACAATGTTGGGGGCTGTCCAGCAACAGCAGGGGCCACAGAAGGAGGTTGCCTAGGTATAGCAGGAGCCACTGGTGTTGGCAGTTGTCCAGGCACAGCAGGAGTCACAGATGGAGGGTGCCATTTAGGCTCAGCAGGATCCAGAGGTGTTGGGGGTTGTCCAGGGACAACAGAGGGCCACAATGTTGGGGGCTGTTCAGGGACAGCAAAAGCCACAGGGGCTCGGGGCTGTTCAGGAGCAGCAGGCCATAATGTTGGGCGCTGTCCAGGAATAGCAGGGGCCCCAGGTGTTGGGGGCTGTCCAGGTACAGTATGAGATGCAGGTATGAGGGGCTGTCCAGAGACAGCAGGAGCCGTAGTTGTCAGGGGCTGTCCAGTAGCAGTAGAGGTCATAAGTGTTGTGGGCTGCCCAGGGGCTACAGGGACCTCTGGTGTGGAAAGCTGTCTAGAATCCCATTGTGCTTTGAGCTTCACAGGACTGATGGACTGTCTTGATATTTGGGGTTGTTCTGGGGCCACACGGGTTGGAGAGACCTGTTGAGGCCCCATAGTAGTCCTTTGTGCCTCCACTGGGGCTGTAGAGGCCCAAGCCATTTGGAGCTGCCCAGGGGCTTTAGGGGCCCATGACATTTGAAGTTCCTCATTAGCTCTAGGGGCCCATGATATTTGGGATTGTCCTGGGGTTGTAGGGGCCCATGACATTTGGAGTTCTCCTGGACTTGAAGGGGTCCATGACATTTGCAGTTCCCCAGGAGCTATAGGGGCCCATGACGTTGTGGGTGGCCCTGGGGCAACAGTAACCTGTTTTGCTTGGAAGGGCCCCAAGGGGCCAGGGGCCATGGAGGCTGGGGCTTCCCCAGGGGCAGCAGCTTGGGATTCTTGGAGAGGCCCCAATGGGGGTGGAGCCGAGGATACTGGGACTTCCCCAGGGACAGCAGCAGCCTGCAGTGCCTGGAGGACCTCCAAGACAGCAGGGGCCAAGGATGCTTGGGCTACCCCAGGGGCAGCAGCAGCCTGTAGTGCCTGGAGGAGCCCCAAGGCGCCAGGGGACAAGGATGCTCGGGCTTGCCCAGGGGCAGCAGCAGTCTGCAGTGCCTGGAGGACCTCTAAGGCAGCAGGGGCCAAGGATGCTCGGGCTTCCCCAGGGGCAACAGCAGCCTGCACAGCCTGGAGGAGCCCCATGGCGTCAGGGGACAAGGATGCTGGGGCTTCCTCAGGGGCAGCAGCAGCCTGCAGTGCCTGGAGGACCTCTAAGGCAGCATGGGCCAAGTATGCTGGGGATTCGCCAGGGGCAGCAGCAGCCTGCAGTGCCTGGAGGAGCCCCAAGGCACCAGGGGACAAGGAGGCTGGGGCTTCCCCAGGGGCAGCAGCAGCCTGTAGTGCCTGGAGGACCTCCAAGGCAGCAGGGGCCAAAGATGCTGGGCCTTCCCCAGGGGCTGCAGCAGCCTGCAGTGCCTGGAGGAGCCCCAAGGCACCAGGAGACAAGGATGCTCCGGCTTCCCCAGGGGCAGCAGCAGCAGCCTGCAGTGCCTGGAAGAGCTTCAAGGCGCCAGGGGCCAAAGTGACTGGAACTTCCCCAGGGGCAGCAGCAGCCTGGGATGCTTGGAGGGGCCCCAAAGGGCCAGTAGCCCAGGATGTTGAAGCTTCCCCAGGGGCAGCAGCAGCCTGCAGTGCTTGAAGGACCTCCAAGGCAGCAGGGGCCAAGGAGGCTAGGGCTTCCCCAGGGGCAGCAGCCTGCAGTGCCTGGAGGACCTCCAAGGCAGCAGGGGACAAGGATGCTGGGGCTTCCCCAGGGGCTGCAGCACCCTGCAGTGCCTGGAGGACCTCCAAGGCAGCAGGGACCAAGGATGCTGAAGCTTCCCCAGGGGCAGCAGCAGCCTGCAGTGCCTGGAGGAGCCACAAGGCACCAGGGGACAGAGATGCTCCGGCTTCCCCAGGGGCAGCAGCAGCCTGCAGTCCTTGGAGCATCCCCAAGGGGCCAGCAGTCCAGGATGCTGGGACTTCCCTAGGGGCATAAGGGACCTGGGATACTTGGAGGGGCCCCACTGGAGTAGAAGCCCAGGATGCTGAAGGTTCTCCAGGGGCAGCAGCAGCCTGCACTCCTTGGAGTGGTCCCAAGGGGGCTAGGCCTTCCCAAGGGGCAGTAGCAGCTTGCACTGCTTGGAGGACTCCCAAGGCTCCAGGGAACAATGATACTGGGGCTTCCCCAGGGGCAGCAGCAGCCTGCAGTGCTTGGAGGAGCTCCAAGGAGCCAGGGGCCAAGGATGCTTGGGTTTCTCCAAGGGCAGCAGGAACCTGTGATGCTTGAAAGGGCCCCAAGGGGCCAGCGGGCAAAGAAGCTTGGGCTTCCCTACGGGCAGCAGCTGCCTGCAGTGCTTGGAGGGCCTCCAACGTGCCAGGGACTAAGGAGGCTGGGGCTTCCTGAGGTGCAGCAGGAACCTGGGCTGCTGGGCGGAGACCCGAGGGGGGAGGGGCCCAGGATACTGGGACTTCCCCAAGGGCAGCAGCAGCCTGGGATGCTGGGAGGGGCCTCAAAGGGCCAGCAGCCCAGGATGCTTTTGTTTCTCCAGGGGCAGCAGCAGCCTGCAGTCCTTGGAGGAGCTCCAAGGCGCCAGGGGCCAAGGATGCTTGGGCTTCCCCACGGGTAACAGCAGCCTGCAGTGCCTGGAGGAGTGCCAAGGCGCCAGGGGACAGAGATACTGGGGCTTCCCCAGGGGCTGCAGCAGCCTGCAGTGCCTGGAGGACCTCAAAGGCAGCAGGGGCCAAGGATGCTGGGGCTTCCCCAGGAGCAGCAGAAGCCTGCAATACTTGGAGGAGCTCCAAGGCGCCAGGGGACAAGGATGCTGGGGCTTCCCCAGGGGCAGCAGCAGCCTGCAGTGCCTGGAGGACCTCCAAGGCACCAGGGGCCAAGGATGCTGGGGCTTCCCCAGGGACAGCAGCAGCCTGAACTGCTTGGAGAAGCCCCAAAGTGCCAGGGGCCAAGGATGCTCGGGCTACCCCAGGGGCAACAGCAGCCTGCAGTGCCTGGAGGAGCGCCAAGGCACCAGGGGACAGGGATGCTTGGGCTTCCTCAGGGGTAGCAGCAGCCTGCAGTGCCTGGAGGACCTCCAAGGCAGCAGGGGCCAAGGATTCTGGGGCTTCCCCAGGGGCAACAGCAGCCTGCAGTGCCTGAAGGAGCACCAAGGCGCTAGGGGACAGGAATGCTGGGGCTTCCCCAGGGGATGCAGCAGCCTGCAGTGCCTCAAGGACTTCCAAGGAACCAGGGGCAAAGGATGCTCTGGCTTCCCCAGGAGCAGGAGCGGCCTGCAATGCTTGGAGGAGCTCCAAGGTGCCAGGGGCCAAGGATGCTGGGGCTTCCCTAGGGGCAGCAGCAGCCTGCTGTGCCTGGAGGACCTCCAAGGCACCAGGGGCCAAGGATGCTGGGGCTTCCCCAGGGGCAGCAGCAGCTTGCAGTGCCTGGAGGACCTCCAAGGCACCAGGGGCCAAGGACGCTTGGGATGCCCCAGGGGCAACAGCAGCCTGCAGTGCCTGGAGGAGTGCCAAGGCACCAGAGGACAGGGATGCTCGAGCTTCCCCAGGAACAGCAGCAGCCTGCAGTGTCTGGAGGACCTCCAAGGCAGCGGGAGCCAAGGATGCTCGGCCTTCCCCAGGGGCAACAGCAGCCTGCAGTGCCTGGAGGAGTGCCAAGGCGCCAGGGGACAGGGATGCTGGGGCTTCCCCAGGGGCAGCAGCAGCCTGCAGTGCCTGGAGGACCTCCAAGGCACCAGGGGCCAAGTATGCTGGGGCTTCCCCAGGGGCAGCAGCAGCCTGCAGTGCCTGGAGGTGCTCCAAGGTGCCAGGGGTCAAGGATGCTGGGGCTTCCCCAGGGGCTGCAGTAGCCTGCAGTGCTTGGAGGAGCCCCAAAGCGCCAGGGGACAAGGATGCTTGGGCTTCCCCAGGGGCAGCAGCAGCCTGTAGTGCCTGAAGCAGCTCCAAGGCAGCAGGAGCTAAGGATGCTGGGGCTTCCCCAGGGACTGCAGCAGCCTGCAGTGCCTGGAGGCGCTCCAAGGTACCAGGGGCCAAGGTTGCTCGGGGTTCCCCAGGGACTGCAGCAGCCTGCAGTGCCTGGAGGCGCTCCAAGGTACCAGGGGCCAAGGTTGCTTGGGGTCCCCCAGGGACTGCAGCAGCCTGCAGTGCCTGGAGGTGCTCCAAGGTACTAGGGGCCAAGGTTGCTCGGGGTTCCCCAGGGACTGCAGCAGCCTGCACTGCTTGGAGGAGCTCCAAGGCACCAGGGGACAAGGATGCTGGGGCTTCCCCAGGGGCAGCAGCAGCCTGCAGTGCCTGTAGGACCTCCAAGGCAGCAGGGGCCAAGGATGCTCGGGCTTCCCCTGGGGCAGCAGCAGCCTGCAGTGCTTGGAGGACCTCCAAGACACCAGGGGCCAAGGATGCTCGGGCTTCCCCAGGGGCTGCAGCAGCCTGCAGTGCTTGGAGGAGCCCCAATGCTTGGGCTTCCCTAGAGGCAGTAGGGCCAAACAATTTTGTTGTGTCTTCAGGGATGGCAGGGTGCATGGATGACAAGGATTGCCCAGTTACATCCCGTGGACCACCTGGAATTTTTCCAGGTAAGGCAGGAACCTCTGGTGCTGGAGGGTGCCTAGTGGCTAAAGGTGGTCCTAATGTTGGGGGCTGCCCAGTAGCAACCCGGCCCAATGGTGTTGTAATTTCCCCAGGGGCCATAGATGGCTGCAGTGTAGGGGTTTCCCCAGGTACCTCACGTGTCCTTGAAGTGGGAGTTAACCCAGAGGTAATAGAGTATGGTGATGTAGCTTCCCCAGGAATAGAATCGGGGCTCCATGATACTGATTTTTTTTCAGGGACAGCCTCTGGTTGGGGCCCCAAAATTGGGGCTTTCATAGAGGCAAGAGAGGCCTGGTAACTGACTTTGCGAGATGCATCATATCCCTTCTCATCAGGGAGATAGGCTACATCTTGTCTTGGTGTCACCTCAACCAAACCCTCTGGCATCCTCTTCATTGCAGGGGCCTCAACCTTGAGTACCAGAGACGGTTGTGTGATCAGGCTCTCCTTGGACTGATCCTGCATCTCTTCTTGAGCATTCTGCCACACTGCACTCTTCTCTGCAAAAAGCATCCGAAGCATTTCCCCTTGGCTCTGCATTTCTTTCTGCTGACGGTCTACTTTGTCCTGATATCTGAGGACCATTTCTTCCTTCCAGTCATCCAGCTCCTCAGGATCCACCAGATGCTGAGTTGCCTCCACCTCCCACTTTTTCCGTTTTGCCTCATGCTTCTTCTCCTTCCGCTTCCAGTGCTCCCGCATTGACTCCCACAGCTCCTCCTCTGCCTGCCACTGAGACTGCTTCTCTTCCCATTTGTTCTTTTCCTCCTGTCTCCTGAACCATGAGTCCGATTCCTTTAATTTCTCACGATTTTGTTTTTGTGTCTCCTTCCACACTCGCCTCTCTTCCTGCAGTTGTTGTATGAAATCGGCATTTGAGAGAGGTGGCTTAATTTGGGAGTCCATTTTGTCTTCCTCCCCCTCTTTGGAAGCCTTTCTTGCTGCTTCTCCTTCCTTGAGTGCTTCCAATTGGGCCATGAGCTGTTTGTACAGGTTGTACATGGTTGAATCCATTTTCTCTGGAGGCAGAGGTGGACCTCCAGATGCTTTCTTTGCCCCCTTTGCAGGTTCTGCAGGTTTACCTGATTTTTTTTCTTGGTCTTTCTTCAAGGTGGCAGTCAGAATTTCCACCATTTTTTGGAAGTATTCATCTATCTTTTCTTTCACCATTTTAAATGACTTTTGAGCCTCTGGGCTTTTGGGGAACTGATCCTTACCTTCGCCCTTTAGATCCTCTTTCACTAGACTATCGATCTTTTGTTGCAGGAAAGACATTAAGGCTTTCTGGTAGTCTTGCTGGATTCCTGGTCCAGCTTCAGACACAATTTTTTCCTTTGCTGGCACAGTGGCTCCCTTTTTACCCTTTCCCTTTTTGCCTGCCTTTGACTTAACAACCTGTCCTTCAGCTTTAGCTGGGACAAGGTCAGGCACTTCTTCAGCAGCCTCTGAGATTTCCTTGGACTTCTTTTTCTGAACTTGGGCCTCGACAGATTCAGTCAGGCTTCCCTTGGTCTTCTTTCTCCCGAGTTGGGGCCCAGCAAGTTCACCTGGCTCTCTTTGACTCTCTAAGTCCTCCCGAACGATTTGGCCTGGCTTGAGCTTCTTTTTGGCCAGTGGTTCAGTGGACGGTTCTGGAATTTTCCCAATCTGAGCTAGATCTGCCTGAAGTCCTTCTTCTACTTGGCCTTCTTGGTCACCCTTTATTTTCATTTTCCATTTGGCTAACCCAGCTTGATCGGGGGAGATCCCTGTCTGAGAGACCCACTCAGTGGGCTGCTGTTCTTCAAGTTCTTCTTCTTCTTTTGGAACTTTTTCAGAAGTGGTAAGGCTCGTCTCTGCCTGGGTCATTTTCTCTGTTAACATTTGACCCTTGAGTTTGTTTACGTCCCATTTAAGACTCTTGCGTGCTTTTTTACTGGGTAAACCCTCCCCTTTCTGGGGTTCTTCCTGTCCTTCTTCAAGCAGTTCTTGTTGTGAAGATTCTTCAGTTTTGTAAGCATCAAGGGCCTCTTCAGAATCCTGCTTGATTTTTTCCTGTAGTCTTAGTAGAAGAGCCCTTTTTCTTTTAGCAGACTCATCAGAAGATAATTTTGCCCCTTCATTAGCCAGGTTCAGCTGGTGTTCTAAATTTGCTTTGGCCTGAAGAAGGTCCATGCATTTTTCTTCTTGATCTTGCAATTCCTTCTCAAGTGCCTCATTTTTGTCACTGAGGACTTGGACTGTCCGTTGGTAGGTCTGTTTCTCAATTCCATAATATTCCTTTATTTCCGATCCCATGTTGGCACATTGGAAAATTAGATTTTTAATCTCTTGATTTTGGAGCCCCAAGGCCTTGTGAAGGTTTGATACCATTGTGGACATGTATTTAATAACATTTATTTCTCCTTTGTTGAACATGCCAGAGTTAATGAGTTCCTGCAGCATCTCAAGGACCTCAGAAACCCTTGTGCTTGTCAAGCCTTCCTCCTTGATCATTTGGTCTGGTTTCAAAGGATGTCCACTTACAGGTTTCCGTAGAACCTTTTCTCTCCACTCTTTCCACAGGACACCTTTGGATACTGAGAAACATCAAAGGAACAGTTAGAAATGGATCTAATTTCTCACCTTGCCCTTCCATCCTCTAAGAGCTGAACTCTAGTCCTTGCTAACAACTCATTTAGGGTTTGATTGTAAGCAAAAGTCAAATCTAGAATGAGAGCCAGTTGAAGTGAATCTGTTCTAGGAGGGAAAAAAAGAAGCAAAATGTAGGAGTAGGATCTCTGTGGACCCTAATAGATTCAATGGACTTCACAAACTCTGCATTCTTTGAAATACAAACTGGAGACATAACTCTATTCTTGGGATGAAGAAGGATGCCAAGACAAGAATATAAATATGTTCAAGTTTATGTTAGGAAACAATACCTGGAATAAGGGACAATCAGTCCCACAGACAAAAGGAATATTAAATGAAGAACAACTCATCCCATAACCCATTAGAAGTATTGTTTCTGTGGAGGCTGGAGCAAGGACCTCCCTGGGTTCCGATCACCAAGTATGGGGGTTGGATATAGGGCTGACCCTTCACTGTGATCATAGGTAGCTCTGGAAGTTTCCTGAACATTTAGGATCCCAGTTCTCTTCCCCAGATCATCTGTTCATGGAGTGGAAGGTGAAGGTGACTTCAACAAAGGGTCCTATTGGTCCTCTTTGATTAAGATAAAGTTGAAATTCAATAAACAGCTAACTCTAAAGAGTTTAAAACTAATTTGGGCACAATCATATAAAACACAAATTAAGAGATAAAAAGCAAATCATATTACATAATTTCTACTGCTTGAAGCACTTACTTAATCTTTTCTTTTGTCTTTGCTTGTCTTTTAAGAAAAAAAGACTAAAGGAAATCAGTGAACTGACATTGACCTCAACATTATTGAGGGTATTTGGCAAATTTTCCATGCTTGCTATCCACTTAAAGTAGTCTTCTTCATCTTCTTCACTGATCAATGCCTGAGACAAAATGCCATCTTGAAAAGAATAAAAATAAAAGAGTCAGAGACCTTCAAGGAGAAAGGGTTTTGTCTTGTTGACTGGCAACATTACATGGTCATTTGAAAAGGGACATGGATATTATGAGTTAACTTCCATCCTGAGACTTTCCCACATATAAAAAGATGGAACAGGGAAAGAGACAGACTGAAAAAGGTGAGTACTCTTTTCCAGAACTGAGAATCAGATTTGAAAAGGAATCTTGGGAATACTAAGTCAAATCAATTTGGGGTATTCCCTGGATTCTAGGAAGAGTCCTTCAACAGTAGTATCTATTCTATCCTGGCCAGATCTTTTAAAATCTTTTTTAATTATAGTTTTAATGTAGTAATCATCTTACAGTTTTAACTCATTTTCTATTGTTTGTTTTATCCTTATTATTATGGAAAATAGTCATCATTTATAGTTTTCAATATATTATTCCACAACTTCTGATACTACTATACTGGTTCATTAAACCTATTCTAGTCTATATGCTTTATTAGATCTGTGGCTTATTTCTGAAACAGCTCTGTAAACTTACGCCACTCTTCCAACCATTGTAGAAGTTCAGTTAGAATCCTCTCCTTAGTATCAGCATCCTGCAAAGCCTGGTATATTTGTTCCAATATTTGGGCTCGATGTTGTCTTAAATTTCTTTCCCTTGAGGCGTCCATTCTTCTGAATGAATCCAGCTCAATATCCCCTGGGTAACGACTTATAATTCGATTTACTTGCTGCATTATGTTATCAAGTTGTATTCTCATTTCCTAGCAGAAAGAGATAATTGTAAACCAATAACAAATTAAAAAAGACAAATTGGCAAGGGTTTTGGACACCTTCTTTTCAAGGTTTCAGAAAAATAAATAAAAATAATTCATCTTTAGGGCATCTAGGTGGACAGAAATCCAAAAGTTTAGATGGGAGGAACTGGGTTCAAATTCAGCTTTAGGCACTTCCTAATTGTGTGACCCTGTGCAAGTCATTTAACCCCAGTTGCCTAGATCTTACCACTCTTCTGCCTTGGAACCAATACATAGTATTGATTCTAAGACAGAAGATAAGAGTTTTTTAAAATATCCATCTTCTACCAGAGTCTTTTAATAAACTTAAGCTAAGTAAAATTAGTAAAATAAGCAGAAACTAGAGAACAATTTTTATTACATTGCAAAAACAAACAACTTTGAAAAACTGATCAATGCAATGATTAGCCACACAATTCCAAAGGACTGAATTCTGCTACCCACTTCCTGACAGAGAAGAAATGGACATTTTGCTTTTCTTTCTTTATTCTTTTTTTTTAAACCCTTAACTTCTGTGTATTGGCTCACAATGTTTAATGTCATTTCCAATAAAATATCAAAGAGAGGGAGAAAGGGGAGGGGAGGGAGAGAGAGAGAGAGAGAGAGAGAGAGAGAGAGAGAGAGAGAGAGAGAGAGAGAGAGTTTGTGATTTGCTCAGAAGAATAAAGTCTTCCCAAAAAAAGTAGTTTTGAAGTATAGTCCTAAAACTACTCAGTCTTAAAAGGGTATAGTTAAAAATTTGTCCTTCCAGGTACATGTGTGTCTGTGAATAACAACTTGGTGTTGGATTTTTTTTTTAGTTAAAAGATAAAAGGGAGAAAGTGTAAGCATAGCAAAAAGGAACATATCCTATCTCTAATGCTAACCCCTCAATTTGTAAATAAATAAATAATAATAATAATAGATAAAGGAGTAAAGGAGAGACAGTTTTTGGTTTTTAATTTTTTTTTTCTTCTCATTAGTTCACTAACTGACTACCCCTGAGATAGAGAATAGAATTCATTAGCAGCCACACCTACGGTTGAAGGATAAGGGCTATTGAATAAAAACTGTTCTCTTATTGACAGACACTGACATGTTCCTGAAGCACTGACATTACTCCATCTCTGTTTTCTTTTCTTTTCCTTATTGGCAGGCTGACTAGTTTAGCACCAGCTCTCAAGCCAAAGAGCTGAAATTCAGCGCGCGCGCGCACACACACACACACACACACACACACACACACACACACACACACATACATTTTGAACCATGAGTAAGGGTATACTAATAGGAAAACCTATATTCTACTTAAGTAAATAAACCAAATTTCAGATCTGTGGATAGTCATACTGAACTTCATAACCCCTCTGGAGGAATTCTTGTAAAAAGACTAAAGCCCTTTTAAAAGGAGGGATTCCCAGAGTCTGTAACTCAAGAAGAAAAATTGTTTGTTTTTAAAGGATAATGGGAGTAACAGGAAGAAAAAACAACACACCAAAAAGTAGACTTTTAGAAAAGCTCCTCCTTTCTTGGGATGAAAGAACTTCCTATAGAGCCAGGAATGATAAAGGAGCAAGCAGTCATATTCTATGATAAGTGATTTTGGACAAAGACTACTTTAGCTAGGAGATCTTTTTGGTCCCAACATGGCTCTTTTGATCTTAAGAAATCAAAAAAAATTTTGAGGCTAGCTATTAGAGGCCATGAACTTCAAAGAACTGAAATATTCGAATTTATGGAAAGGATTAATAGATACCTCCACTAAAATTCAATCTGCTAACCAAAACACTCCCCAGACTCATCTCTTCATTTCCTTCCCCAGACACACCTGTTCCTTGATCTTGCTACCTGCGCTTCTGATTCCACTCCTTTCTAACTCCTCAGCTCAGGCCCCAAACTACTGACCTGTATTTAATCCCTTTCTTTTCAGTAAGTTCTCTTCCCTTATCTACTTACCCAATCTTGCCAATTTCTTCTGTGAAATTCCTTTCTGACATTTCCCATTCTATCCTGAATCTAATCTCAGTCCAAGAAAGTCCCATCTGATAGTTCTGACATTTCAGAAGACTCTGACTGCTTCAGCTCCTTCTCCCTCTCCTTGTGACTAGTACCTTCTCATATAAGAGGAATAGTCAGTGTAAATCAGAGTTGTTTAAAGGGGAATCAGAAATCTTAGCCATGTACACTACAGATGTACAATTATGTAGCAGTTTTCCTGAGAATGGTAAATCAGAAAGCAAAGTTGCAGGATTAAGAATTGTACAATGTTTAAGAATGATATTCTCATTTCCCAACAAAGTCACTTCAAATCTAGCAAGTCTTTGATCCAAAAATGCCTGTGTCCTATGTTGGAGCAGTTATGCTTTGATTCTAAAACGTTTCTACTACCAAATATGCATATCTGTTCACAAGAGGGTCCACTTTGGTACTTAGGAGACTATGGATTAGCTGAAAAGAGTCTGGGTGACTCCAGGTGTTATCAAGATAGCTAACCTGTGTGTGTCTCTTGCCCTATCAGACATATATAATCATCCAACAGTGGGTGGGTGACTCCTACCTTACACACCTTTTGAACATTTACAATTGATTTTATCAGTATGCCTAAAGATGGTCATTATAAAATATGGCTTGTTATGGCTGGCCAACTTACTAGGTGGATAGAGTTCTTTCTTGGTTCTTATGTTGCTAACAGTAGCTTTTATTGCTAAGATGCTTCTTTTTTTAATTATATTTTTATTTTTATTTTGAATATTTTCCCATAGTTACATGTTTCATGTTCTTTCCCTCTCCCCAAACCCCCTAACCCCTCTTAGCTGACACACAATTCCACTGGGTTTTACATGTATCATTGATTAAGACCTAATTCCATATTATTGATAGTTGGACTAGAGTTATCATTAAGTGTCTTCATCTCCAATAATATCACCATCAGCCCATGTGTTCAAGCAGTTGTTTTTTCTCTATGTTTCTCCTCCCACAGTTCTTCCTCTGAATGTGGCTAGTTTTCTTTCTCATAAGTCCCTCAGCCTTGCTCTGGATTCTGCTAAGATGCTTCTGAAGGAGATTTGACCCACAAGCGTTTTTTTTTCTTTTTTTCTCCTTTAACTTTATTTTATTATTTTTAAAAATTGATTAAGAAAAATTTTCCATGATTATATGATTCATGTTCTTTCCCTCCCACCTCCCTCTCATAGCCAATGAGCAATTCCACTGGGTTTTACACGTGTCATTGATCAAGACCTATTTCCATATTATTGATATTTGCATTAGGGCAAATGGGGTTGTAGACTCTAAACAGTCATATCCCCATTCACCCAGGTGATCAAGCAGTTGTTTTTCTTCTGTGTTTCTGCTCCCATGGTTCTTTCTCTGGATGTGGATAGTATTCTTTCTCATAGGTTCCTCAGACATGTCTTGGATCATTGCATTGCTGCTAGTAGAGAAGTTCCTTACATTTGACTGTGCCACAGTGTACCCATCTCTGTGTATATTGTTCTCCTGGTTCGGCTCCTTTCAATCTGCATCAATTCCTGGAGGTTGTTCCAGTTCACATAGAATTCCTCCAGTTCATCATTCCTTTTATAACAATAGTATTTCATCACCAGCAGATACTACAATTTGTTTAGTCATTCCTCAAAGAAAGGGCATTTCCTCATTTTCCAATTTTTTGCCACCACAGAGAGTATGGCTATAAATATTTTTGTACAAGTCTTTTTCCTTATTATCTCTTCGGCCACAAGCATTTGTTTTGTTTTCTTTTGTTTTAAACCCTTACCTTCTGTCTTGGAGTCAATACTGTGTATTGACTCCAAGGCAAAAGAGTGGTAAGGGTAGGCAATGGGGGTTAAGTGACTTGCCCAGGGTCACACAGCTGGAAAGTGTCTGGGGCCAGATAGGACTTCCCATCTCTAGGCCTGGCTCTCAATCCACTAAGCCACCCAGCTGCCCCCCACAAGCATTTGTTAATTTAGATAAAAGCACTTACTTTACAGATTCTGTTTTACCACAGATTTAGTCTTATTTGGGAATAATTCCTAAATTCCATACACCCTACCATTCCCAGAACTTAAGCCAAGTTGAACATGTGAAAAGAGAATTTAAAACCATAATTGGCAAACTATACACTGAGACTCATTTAAATCAACTTGAAGTTCTCTCCTGCTATACTTGCAATGGAAGGTTAATATTCATTTGTACCCCTTTTTTGGCCCCCAAAACAAACTTTGATTTTAAAGCTGTTTGATTTTTAAATGAAGCCATGAAGCTTTTCTCTCCAGGCTGATGCAGCATCAAGACGAGTTCCTTGTTTATCTGCTTTTCCCCCTTTTAATCTTTTTGTAAAGGAAACAAACCAAAAAATTAAAAAGTGAAAAAAATTTGCTTTTGTCTGAATTCAGACTCTATTAGTTCTTTCTCTGGAAACAGATGGCATTTTCTTATTCTGAGTCTTTTGGGATTGTTTGGGGCCATTGTATTGCTAAAAATAGCTATTCACAGTTGTTTGTTGTACAGTATTCTTGTCACTGTGCATAATGTCCTCCCATTCTGCTTATTACAATTTGCTTCAGTTCATGTAAGTCTTTCCAGGCTTTTTTGAGTTCTTTCTGCTCAACATTTCTTATAGCCCAATAATATTCCATTACAATCATATAACTTAGTTATTCTCCAATTGATGGCTATCCCTTCATTAGCCAAATTCTTTGCCCCTGCAAAAAAAAAAACTCTAAATATTTTTGCACATTTAGCCCTTCCCCCTTTTCTTTTTTATCTCTTTGGATACAAACCTAATAATGGTATTACTAGGTCAAAAAGTATGTATTGTGTTATAACCCTTTGGGCATTGGTCCAAATTGCTTTCCAGAATGACTAAATCAGTTCACAACTCCCTCAACAATGTATTAGTTTCTCAATTTTCCCACATTCCCTCCAAGTTTTGCCATTTTCCTCTTCCATCATAATAGCCAAACAGATAGGTATGGGATGATATCTCAGAGATGTTTTAATTTGTGTTTCTCTGGTTAATAGTGATTTAAAGCATTTTTGCATGACTATAGAGCTTTAATTATGTTGTCTGAGAACTGCCTGTTCATATCCTTTGACATTTATCAATTGGGAAATGAGTTGTATTCTTATAAATTTAACTCATTTCCCTATATATTTAAGAGACTTATAAGACATTTTTGCACCATTATGATTACTGTATTTTACTCTCCATACATTTCCCCATTTAGTTTCTGACCAACACATCCCCAATTTGCCCTCTTTTCTATCAGCTCCATTGACTTCTCTTATCCCCTTTCCCCTCCTACTTTCCTGTAGGGAAACAGATTTCTTTTTCTTTTCTTTCTTTTTTTAAACCCTTACCTTCCACTTTATTTATTTATTTTTATTTTAAACCCTTAACTTCTGTGTATTGACTTATAGGTGGAAGAGTGGTAAGGGTAGGCAATGGGGGTCAAGTGACTTGCCCATGGTCACACAGCTGGGAAGTGTCTGAGGCCGGATTTGAACCTAGGACCTCCTGTCTCTAGGCCTGGCTCTCAATCCACTGAGCTACCCAGCTGCCCCTGGGAAACAGATTTCTAAACCCAATTGAATGTTCTTCTTTCATTGAGCCACTTCTGATGAGAGTAAGATTCAAATGCTCTTTCCCACCTCTCCCAACTTTCCCCTCTATTGTAAAAGCTCTTTGATGCCTCTTTTATGTGTGATAATTTATCCCATTCTATTTTTCCCTTTTCTCTCTTCCCAATGCTTTCCTCTTTCTCTTGCCTTCATTTTTATTTTTTATATCATTCCATCATATTCAACTCACTCTTGTCCTCTATGTATACAAAAATCATCTTTCCATGTAGGGATGTAGACAGCTTTGCTTTATTGAATATCTTTTTTATTTCTCTTTCCTTCCTTATCATTTTCTTGCATTTTGTATTTGAGAGTTAAAATTTTTCATTCAGCTACGGTCTTTTTATCAGAAATGTTTGAAAGTCCTCTATTTCAATAAATACTCATTCTCCCTCTCCCCCACAAAGAATTATTGAGTTGGGTTTTTTTTGACTGTTTGTAATAATTTCTTCTTGGCCTGGGAGTTTGGGAATTTGGTTATAATAATCCTTGGAATTATCCTTTTGAGATCTCTTTTAGGAGATGACAGGTAGATTATTTCAGTTTTTACTTTACCCTCTGGTTCCAGAATATATATAAGGGCAGTTTTCCCTGATAATTTCTTGAAAGATAATGTCTAAACTCTTTTTTTGATGATAGCTTTCAGGTTGTCAAATAATTCTTAGATTATTTTTCCTGTATTTATTTTCCAGTTCAGTTGTTTTTTCCACTAATATATTTCACTTTTTCCTCTTGTTTTCATTCTTTTGACTTTGATTGATTCTTGATGTCTCACGGAATCATTAGCTTTCACTTACCTAATTCTAATTCTTAAGGCATGATTTTCTTGAGTGAGCTTTTATAACCTTTTCCATTTTTCCAATTATACTTATAAAAAATCCTTTTTGGGGGCAGCTGGGTAGCTCAGTGCATTGAGGGCCAGGTCTAGAGACAGGACGTCCTAGGTTCAAATCTGGCCTCAGACACTTCCTAGCTGTGTGATCCTGGGCAAGTTAATTAACTCACATTGCCTAGCCCTTATCACTCTTCTGCCTCAGAACCAATACATAGTATTGATTCTAAGGTGTAAAGTAAGGGTTTTCAAAAAATAAAAAAATAAAAAGTCCTTTTCTTCAATGAATTTGTGTACCTCTTTTTCCATATGGCCAATTCTGTCTTTTAAGAAGTTCTTCTCTTCAATGCATTTTTGAATATCTTTTTCCATTTGGCCAATTCTATTTTTTAAGTTCTCTTCACTGGATTTTTGTGTCTCCTTTACCAATTGGCCCATTCTGTTTTTTTAAGGTATTAATTTCTTTGGAATTCTTTTGTGCTTCCTTTACCAAGCTATTGACTGTTTTTTTTCCATTATTTTCCTGTGTTACTCTCATTTCTTTTCTCAATTTTTCCTTAATTTAAAATATATTTTTGGAGCTCCTCTATTATTAATTCATTTTGGGTTTGAGAACAATTCCCATTTTTCTTAGAGCTTTGGATGTAACAATATTGACTTTGTTTTCTTCTGAATTTGTGTTTTGGTCTTCCCTGATATCAAAATAACTTTCTATGTTGAGTTTCTTTCTTTTCTTTTCTTTTTTTTGTTTGCTTATTTTCCAGCCTTTTTTCCCTTTTAACTTAAAAAACTGTTCAAGATGGGCTCTGTTCCTGTGGTGAAGGGAGCTCTATTCCAAGTTTCAGATTCTTTGTGCAACTACCTTCAAATTTGGCTCTAGGGATCTATCTACTTTCAGTTCTTTCAAGGTGGTATGATATAAGGACAAGTGTGTTATATAAGTCCAGGCCTCTGCTTTGTAACCATAAGCACTCTTTTCCCCTCTTAGAACTGTGGACCAAGTTCCCCTGCTCTCCTGTGGCCATAAGCACTGGTATATGCTAGTGCTCCTCCTCATCCCTAGGACTGCTACCTGGATCTGTGTATGGGCAATGCAACAAAAGTTTTCCATCCAGAGCCAACAAAGGGACCCCTCTAATCTCCTTCTGAGTAGTTGTTTGATCCTCCTTACTATCTGTGGCTAAGAGCTCTGGAAGCCTTTGTTGCTGCTTCAGTTGCACCAAGGGCTCATTGCCACAGTGGGATCTGCCTTGGCAGTACTGCTTTGAGCTCTACTTCTACCCTGGTGTAATAGATATTTCATGTTGGCCTTTTAAGTTGTTTTGGGCAGAAAAAATTATTTTACTCCATCTTTTTTTGTGGGTTTTGCTGCTCCAAAATACATTTTGAGGTGTTATTTTATAATTTCTTAGAGGGTAAATTGGTAGAGATTAGATGAGTCTGCGTACTTTCACCATCATCTTCCTGAAGAAATTCTTTATGCTAAAGCCCATAATTGATTACATCTCAGTTCCCCAGAGTATTATGAGTTAGCTTAATTTGGGCAAAAATACAAAAAAACATTGGAAAGTCTTGGAGTGTAAGGGAAAATTTTTACAGCCTCATCTATTTGTGGAAAAGGTGAAAATGTCACAGATTTTTAAATTGAGGGTAAAGAGAACAGAAGCTTCTTCAAGAATGTATATAAGGGGGGGGGACAGCTGAGTGGCTCAATGGTTTGAGAAGCAGGCCTAGAAGACAGTCCTAGGTTCAAACCTGACCTCAGACACTTCCTAGCTGTGTGACCCTGGGCAAGTCACTTGACCCCCGTTGCCTAGCCCTTACTACATTTCTGTCTTAGAACCACACATAATATTGATTCTAAGGTGGAAGGTGAGAGTTTTAAAAAAAAGAAGAGAAAATCCCTTATGAATATTTTTAACCTGAAAAATAGAGACCATAACAATTAGGAAATTTGACTCTGATGTTTTAAAATGTCAGTTATGTTATGAAACATGACATGGATTTTAAATTTGATAATATTTAAATATGAACCAGTCTGAACAATTTCTCTCTGTATGCACAATCTAAGGGTATCCCCTTACACTCACAACACCACCCTTTTTCTGAAAAATTAGAGTACTGAATACATAACAATTTATTTAGAGCATGACTTGAAAGAAAAGTACTATTAAATATTTAGAATGTGATTAAAAAACTGACAATTCATGGAATGAATGATGCAACAACAGAGAATCTTTTTATCCTTAAGTATGGTAAGTCTATGAGTTGTCAATGTGTAATTGAAATTTTGAGGTCTCTGATCTAAACTTCCTGTGGACATTTCGGGGTCTTTGAAACTACATTTCCCATGATCCAACTGGTTTCCTCTCTTGCGTAATCACGTAGACAGAAGGATGAATAGTGAGTGGCTGGATTGGCATTTCCTCTTTTTTCCAACTGAAGCAGCATAGTGGCATAGGTAATGATGGGTCTTTCAAACTGACTCTTAACATGGTACATGGCTTCATTTTTTTCTAATGACTACCAATAAGTCTTTTAAGACCCTAATATTTTTAAATCTATCTTTCTATATCCATTTTATTTCTTACATTTTTGGTGACCACTTGAAGTTTGGAGACGTAATCCTCAATTTTTCAGATAGCCTAACAAGCCACGCTTCTTCTGCCATAAGTCTTTACCCTCACCCCACAGACAGAACTCAAAATTCTCCTTCTTCCCTTTTTGTGTTTTTGTTTTTTCTCTTCTCCCTGTTCTCCCCAACCACACAGCTACTTTTCAGGGAAAGGGGAAAGTTACTTTGCTGGCAAACACCATGCTTTTGCTGATAGCTCCAGTAGATTATTCCTGCCTGCTGATTCTTACATTCCCCATTGATCCAGCTGATGCTGGCAGCCCCTGGCCCAGCCAGACCCTCCGAGATGGGGGGGAGGGGGGAAGCTGTTTCTGATCTTCCTGACCCTCAACTGAGGGCTGATGACCCTTCCATGGAAGCTCCGCCTGGCCACTGATCCAAGATCTTAGCTGTTCTCTGTTGTTCCTGATTCCAATTCTCCATCCCCTTGGATGCTGAACTCCAGCTACTCCTGCTAATGCCAACCCCAGCTGCCGCTTGAAACTTGGGAAGTATAAAGCCCTTCTTTTTCATTGTGCACACCGGAGAATTTCCTAGGTGTATTTCCTCTTAGACAATGACTTTTAACAGAGGAGAGCTTTTACACCCATGAGCCCCTTCACGTGTTTTTTTTTTTCAAATTTGATCTAACCACTTATCTACCTTCCCTAAGCCTCTCCACATGGGTTTTCCAGCCAGTTGCTCTTCTAGTCCTTACTCTAGTTGGCTGAGATAGCACATGGACTTCTTACCTTTTACCAAACAGGAACTTTTAAAAGTCTGGAGGTAAAATTAGTAAACCTTCTCAGATTCCACTGTTTTTTTTGAAAGTCTCTATATCTTATGGTACTTTGCTGACTGCTTGTTTTATGATTTAATTTTGCTGTTTTAAGTTCACATATTAATCTGATCAATATCTTTCTATTACACTGAATCATTTTAAACTAAGTTTTTGACTATTAGATAAATTCTGTTCATAATTTTATTGTAACTCCTTAATAGTGAACAAGTCTACTGGGATTGGTAAAAAGGTTTTTGATTATACTGCTTGTAACTTGCCATTTGCTTATTATACTTGCTAATTTCTTTAAGGTTTAAATTTTTTTAAAGTTTATCTGTATTAAGCTAACTGATATCTATTCTGTTATATGATTTTCCTGAACAACGTGTCATTTTGTAAAAAGCCCTTAAGTCTTATGTATCCTGGATTTGTCATCTTAACTATCGAGGTCACATGTTGTTTATACAACCTTGGAGAATATAATGACTTAAGAATTTAAATTGAAATTTTATAAGGGGTTTTTAGAATTGACTTTAGGATTTTATAGTAACTTCTGAATGGATAATAGCATTATATATATATGCATATATATATGCATATATATATATATAATAAAGAATGTCTTAAAAATGTAGAGAAAACAAATAGAAATTTCCTACCCAGACTCTTTATATATAAAAGCAGGAAGTCAAAAGAGCTCCTGTATGCTTGATATTTTAAGTCTTTCTTTTAATTTACTTTCCAATCAGAAGGATCTAAAATTCTTGGTTATATTTTAGAACCAAAAAGTTTTTTATCAGATTTTTTTAGGCTCTCCTCCACATTTGGATGGAGTCAGTAAAAGATTTTGTTCAAAATATCTCAGCCAAGGTTGAATTATTTGCTATACCTGTTGAATTTGTGATGAGTATACATTTTTTTAACATCACAGCAAGTGGTTATATAGAAAACTCATGTGGATTTGTTTGCTATTGTCTTTAAATGTGTTATTGTAATTTTGAGAAATTTTGGTACTTTATTTGAATTGCATTTTATTAAAGTCATTTGCATTCACAGTAGTTCATGGCGAAAGTTTCACAGGAAATGGATCTCATTTTTGAGTAAAAAAACCTTTCACCGATTCTAAGCTATATATTTTTTATTTTTACAACATTCTTTTATTATTTTTCCCTTCTATATGCAATACAGTATTTGAGTTTTTAAATTTTTTTTCTCTTTTTCTCATTTCTTGTACTTAAAGTATATATAATCAATGTTAGTCTTTTT
>NC_058134.1:291975238-292012516 GCF_016433145.1 Gracilinanus agilis | reverse complement strand
AAAAAAAAAGACATAAAAGAAAAATAAAAAGCTCCCTGACTTCAGGGGTTTATATTCTACTACAGCAGTGGTTCCCAAACTTTTTTGGCCTACTGCCCCCTTTCCAGAAAAAATATTACTTAGCCCCCTGGAAATTAATTAAAAAAAATTTTAATAGCAATTAATAGGAATGATAAATGCACCTGCGGCCATCACCGCCTCACTGGATTGCTGCAGCACCCACCAGGGGGTGGTGGTGCCCACTTTGGGAATCATTGTACTAGAGGAAACAATAGGTATATGATTAACAAGCAAATATGTATATGGCATATGTGTATCTAGTATGTGATACAATGTACAGATGTATACATCGTGACTCTATACATAATATTGCTTATGTGTGTCTCTATGTTGTCATTCACAGATATAGATGTATACACAAAGAGTGTGAGTGTGTGTGTGATTGGGGTAGAAGTTTAGCATACAGACAATACCAAGATTCCAGAGCTCTTTCCTTCTGTTGTGTGTAAGTTTTCTCTTAGTCAACATCTTCACTCTCTTCAGGAGGAGTTATAATGTTCTTTAAAATCTATTCAGGGCAAGTTAATGAGAAGAGAAGTTGCTAGAGTCTAAGACCCCTGCTCACTCACTAAACCAGAACACTGCTGGCTTATTTCATGCTCATGACAATCTGGATTCACTTATTTCTCTTTGCTTTGGGGAGAGATATAATAATAAGTATCAAAAAATATTTTGTTCCACTTGAGCCCCTAGTTTAGAGTCCCAGCAACTAAAAAGAAAATCTATTGTTCTTCTTTCTCCCTCTGTGCCTGACTGATTAGTGTTTGTCCCATCCACATTTAATCCTTCAGATTCACAATGAATAATTATCTTAGAAAAAATAGTTTTTCAAGTTAGTTAGTTAGAAAAACATACCCCAAAATTGGAAAATGAGGGGGTATCCCTTGATTGGGGAATGACTGAACAAATTGTGATATTTGATGGAGATGGAATACTATTGTGCTCAAAGAAATGAGGAACTGGAGGATTTCTGTGTGAACTGAGAGAACCTTCAGGAACTGATGCAGAGTGAAATGAGCAGAACCAGGAGAACATTTGTACACAGAAAGTGAAACATTGTGGAACAATACAATATAATGGACTTTGCTAATACAAGATAATCCCAAGGAATTTAAGAGAAAGAACACTGCACATCAAGAGAAAGAACTGTGGGAGTAGAAACACAAGAAAAACAAATGATTTATTTGCTTATATGGATATATGATTTGCATATTTGATTTTAAAAGATTGGTCTATTGCAAAAATAAATAATATGGAAAATAGGTGTAAGTGATAACATTTGTATAACCTAGTGGAAGTGCTTATTGGATCCAGGATGGGGGAAGGTAGAGAAAGAAACTGAAATATGTAAACATGGAAACATATTTTTTAATTAAAAATTTAAAAAATATATGCCAAGTAAAAAAATGAACAACTTGTAGAGAAATTAAGATATAGAAGATGTGTGTGTGTATAAATACTGGGTGTACAGGCAAAGCACTAGTGGTGACATCCATTGTATGACATCCATTTTTTGTGGCTTTTTTCATATCTAGATGGCAGTTCAGTGGTACAGTGTATATAGAGCACTAGTCCTCAAATCTGACCTCACTAGCTTGTATGATCTGGGGCAAGTCACTTACCTCTTGCCTCAAGTTTCTTCAACTATAAAAATGGGATATAACAGTACCCACTTCCCAATAGTTCTTTCTCTAGAGGTGATAGCATTCCCCATCATAAGTCCTTCAGGACTGTCCCTGATCATTTAATTGCTGAGAGTATGGGATGTAATCTTTAAATACTGTACTAAACAAAATAATTTGTATCTATTCTAGAAGGATTAGCACTTGGGCTGGTAGATTAGATTAGAAACAGAGTAATCTAGAATAAGAACTAGTTTTGAAGAGAAAAAACATGCTGATTTAAGATAGTGGGGGGGCAGCTGGGTAGCTCAGTGGAGTAAGAGTCAGGCCTAGAGACAGGAGGTCCTAGGTTCAAACCCGGCCTCAGCCACTTCCCAGCTGTGTGACCCTGGGCAAGTCACTTGACCCCCATTGCCCACCCTTACCAATCTTCCACCTATGAGACAATACACCGAAGTACAAGGGTTAAAAAAAAAAAAAAAAAAAAGATAGTGGCAGGATAATGTATAGCAAGCTTCCTTAATACTCACAGTTGCAAAGTGATGGCTAATCTGCATTGGTAAGAGGGAGCTTCCCATGAACTCATAAGAGAAACAGGGAGAGGGACAGATGGAAAGACAGAGAGAAAGAGACAGAAACAGAGAGATAAAGGAAGGAAGAAGAGAGAGACACAGAAAAAGTGAGAGAGAGCAGAAAATCCATTGGGCAACTGGAAATGAGGATGACAGATGAGGGCTAGATTTCAGTAATAAACAGAGAAGAAGGAACTGAAGAGTTCTGTGGGGAAGTTTAGAAAGGGAAGTACTAAGACTTGGGGAATAGGCAGAGGGAAAGACAAAGAGAAGCCAATAGAAAGGCAGTGTGCCTATATTCAGTTTGGAGGTGGAAGACCTGAGTTGAAATACCAGTTCTGCTACTTATTAGCTATGTAACCTTAGGTAATCTTTCTGAGTCTCAGTTTCTTCATTAGCGAAATAAAGATGATGAACTAGGTGACCTCTAACATCCCTTCCAGCTCCATATGTATGATCCTATGATTTTTGTCATTATAGCATAGTCAAAGATCAAAAATCAGTTCTCTTCATAAGGTTCCCTAGTCTCCTAATTTCTAATCCAATGTTCTTTATATAATACTATAAATAATTAGAAGACAAGGGATAAAATGTCAACTATAAAGAATAGCAAGAATGACAATGGCTAGACCACAGTGTACATGGAGGGAAGTAATGTGTGAAGTTGGAAAGGTGGTTAGGAACCAGATGGGGGCATGTTTTAAATGTCAAGAAGGGGGCAGCTGGGGAGCTCAGTGGATTGAGAGCCAGACCTAGAGACGGAGGTCCTAGGTTCAAATCTGGTCTCAGACACTTCCCAGCCGTGTGACCCTGGGCAAGCCACTTGACCCCTATTGCCTACCCTTACCACTCTTCTGCCTTGGAGCCAATACACAGTATTGACTCCAAGATGGAAGGTAAGGGTTTAAAAATTTTTTTTTAAAATAAATGTCAATGGGCAGCTGGGTAGCTCAGTGGAGTGAGAGTCAGGCCTAGAGACAGGAGGTCCTAGGTTCAAGCCCGGCCTCAGCCACTTCCCAGCTGTGTGACCCTGGGCAAGTCACTTGACCCCCATTGCCCACCCTTACCAATCTTCCACCTATGAGACAATACACTGAAGTACACGGGTTTAAAAAAAATAAATGTCAAGAAGAGGGGTTTATATTTTTTCCTCTAGGGAAAAAACCACTTTGGCATCTTTGTGAAGAATATATTGGAATGGGGAGTCACAAAGCAGGTAATTCAATTAGGAAACTATTACCATAGTCTAGGCAAGAAGAAATGAGAGAGTAAACAAGGATGGAGTCCTTGGAAGTGAAGAGAAAGAGAAAGATGCTAGAAATATTGTGGAAATACAAATAAGATTTGGCAACTGAGTAATACGTAGCAGAACAGTCAAGAGTTAAGAATGACACCAAGGTTGTGAGCCTGGCCAATTGGAAGGATGGTGATGCCCTTGACAGAAATAGGGAAATTTAGAGGAGGGATAGGCTTGGGGAGAAAGATCAGCTTTAGTCATGACTAATAATATGCACAAAACTGTTAGCCAAAAAAAATCCTTGCCAAACTCTTGAATGGAGTCCTGTTTCATTTCCTCAGAATAAATATGGTGCCTTCTATTTTCTCCTTCTATCCCACATCTGGGCAGTGAGAAAAATGGGTGATAGCATGGCAAGCCTGACTACCATAAGATTTAGAAATGTGGTATATCCTCCCTTCAACTCCCATACAACCAACCATTTAAAGAACACAGGGGCCCTACTAGCAAGTTTACAAATTTATCCATCACTGAGTGCTAAAATATCTGACCTTACCTGAATTTAGTGGATCCAGTTCATTGAATTAAGTGCAAAAAAAAAAAAAATGAACACTATACAAATGCCTTGTGTTCCTTTTTCCTTAGATCCCTTATACCCCCCAACCTCTCAAGACCCTGACAATATATATTTCAGTGTATAAGATTATCATTTAGATCTGGAAAGAGTCTTAGAGATCACCTAGTCTAATCCCCTTATTTTATAGATAGGGAATGTAATATTTATTTTATTTTATTTGTATTCATTTTATAGATTCATTTTTATAGATTTATTTTTATTTTATAGATATGGAGACTACTGGATAGAGTTCTGAGCTAAAATTCAGGCAGGCCACAGATGGTTATGATCCTAGGCAAGTCAATTAACTTCTCTCAGCCTTTGTTCCCTCATCTAGAAAATGGGGGTGAGGAATGAATAACATATGTAAAATGCTATTCATATCTTAATGAACTATATGTGTTAGCTAAGCACCATGTAAAAGGAACTATGCTAAATGCCTTATGACTATTTCATTTGATCCAACTCTTGGAGGTTGGTGCTATTATCCCCATTTTATAGATGAGGAAACTGAAACAAACTGAAGTTTAGTGACTTGCCCAGGGTCACTCAAGCTAGCCAAGTCTTCTTGACTGCAGGCTCTATCCACTGTGCCACTCAGCTGTCTAGGTACATCACCAATGACAATGATGACAACGATGATGAATTTGAGGCCCAAAGAGGTGAACTGAATTTCCTAAGGTTATACTGCAGCAGAACTAGAATTTGAATCCAGTTTCAATAAATCCAGATCTAGCAATCCTTTGCTAGCACTAGCTGATTGTTCTAAAGGAAAGCTAGTCAGTAGAAAGGATAGCAATGCTTTTTTTCCCCTATCACTAGAGGAATTTTTTTTTACCCTAGGAGTAGATGGATGGAAGTAAAATTTGACCTCGGTACTCATTCTTCACCTTTTTGTTTCCTTTTCTCCCCTAATCCTTAGGTTCCCAGCCGGTCTCTACCCTCTTCCTGTCCAAACATGCAAAATGCCATTCTCTATTACAAATGACTGATGTTTATGTGTTCTTTATCATTGTGTTCTTCATATTTTGACCAAAGACAAAGCCTTAAGTAAAAGAAAAGAGTTGAATTTCCTGTATCAACAGAAAAGTAGGGCAATTTTTTTTTTAATGTAAAAGACCTTCTCTGGTTCTTCTGAAATCCTATCAGAGTCTGGCCTGCCCAAGAATATGGGACTAGAAATGTTCTGGATAGGGGAGAATCTATCTCCTGCTTGCAAAAGAGCCAGTTTCACCCCCAAAGATATCCTGAGATGAGAAAAGCCATGCCTCAAAGTAGAAGTTTGGATCCTCCACTCCAGGCTGAGATAAATTAGGGGTTTAATTGATTGGACCGTCTTGAGCTCCTAAGAAAGTCTTGAATTTTAAAATAATTAACTGATATAACCAATATGAAATTTTTTTTTCTGTATTTCTGACATAAAGATGGTCAGACACTTAAAATCCTTCTAATTCTCCTAAGAGATGGAAGGAATTAATCAAAGGACCTTTCTCTCTGCTATTGTTCTGTTTTTGTTTGTACCTTATTTTTACATTCTCTGGCCTAGCACAGTATCTTGATTACATAAGAATGGCTTTTAAAATGTTAAATTTAAGGTTGAATAAATCATTGAATCCTGAGGCAGCTTGTGAAGCAGTCAGTACAATTGTGATTATCCCTATTTATAGATGAGGAAGCAAAATGAAGAAACAGAGACCAACCAACCCACTGCTGGACTTTAAATTCTGATCCTCTGATTCCAGGCCAGTGTTCTTTCCACTGCCTACCAAACTGCCTCCCCTTAAAAGGAGCTTAAACTCAAACCAGTTCATGTTGCTTTTTAACTGCCCTGGATAAAGTTTTGTAGGGAAAGAAAATGATGAAAGTAAATGTCTAGAACCATTTCTACATTTCATCTAGGTTGACTCTCTTAGGCTCAGCATGGAATATATGGGAAAGAATATCACAGAAAAGGGATATTTAGGTTGCAATTTGTACAACAGAGAAAATATGGGCATTGAGAAGTTCTTAGAGCCATCAAATTATTGATGTAAATATAAAAATATCGATTTATTATCTAATGATATAAATTAATGAATACATGAAATTAAAGTCTGTGTCCTTTGATGTTTAGGTGAGGTTGGCTAGGATTGTACAGAGTCAAATGAAATTTGTCATCTGGGAGCACAACAAAGGAATCCTTTGAAAAGAAATCTGTCCACATATAAAACTGTCAATCTTCTTCCTCTCTTGCCTCCTCCATATTCTGTAGTTCCCATAAGACAGCTTTTGATTGTTGTTAAAATAATTCCAAGACCATTTAACTAAATACATTTTTTTGAAATCGGAAACCTCTTGATTTTCACCTACCTCTTTGGCCCGAGCTAGTTGAGATTGTTCAATTCTACTTAGCACAGCCTTCACTGGCTCAGGTATTTGAATCTCATACGATATGTTCATAGGCTTCAGAAATAATTCTAGTTCTGTCTCTTCATTTTCAGGTTGAGGTGCAAGTCTTCGTTTTCTACTCTCTCTCGATGGCAGGCGCAATTTAGACTTTCCTGGAATATCCTCTGGTTTTGTCTCTAAAGATGTGTCAGAATCTGAACTATCTTTTGTGGTATGCACTTGCATATACATATTTAATATCTGGGATTTTTTTTCCTCCTTCTTTAAAGAATATAGGCAAATGTCAGTAGAAAGAACCACTAGGCAACAAGCAAGGATCTGTTCTACTCCTAGACGTTGCCTACTGATGATAAGACTGGTTGCTAACTATAGGGTTCCAATCCAGATGATGTCAGAATGGATTTTCTATGGCACTGTCATTTACTCAATAAGTGTTCAATTAGTGCCTTCTAAATGTAGAGAATTGTGCTAGGCATTTCATATGTGGCACTGCTAGAAGGGATAGAGAGGGAAGGGAAGAATGTCCAAAAGGAAGCAAATATAAAAGAAAAATACATGAGTCTCTCCCCAAGGAACTTGATAAAATATAATTGTTATAATCCAAGTTGCATTCTTGGTTCTCTTTACCTCTTCCTTAGAGATCTGATTAGGAATATATATCTCATCACTGGTTAATATGGTTAAAAAAGAGAGAGAAGAAAACCAAACCACTAGCATTAAAAATGAAAAGTGTGTATATGCCACCAATAAAGATGAAATCAAAACAATTATTAGGAGTTATTTTGCCCAATTATGTGCCAACAGATTTAACAATGTAAGTGAAATAGAAGAATATCTATAAAATATAAATTGTTGGCTATCAGAAGAGGAAATAGAATTTCTAAATAAACCTATTTTTATAAAAATTGAAGAAAAATAAATTAACTTTTTTATTGTTCATCATGACTGATTTTTTTGTCAATAATAAGTGCACACATATATAGCAATAGTTGTGGTCATTAGCATCATTAAAAGGGAAATTACATGTAATTTTCATTAAACAGTCAGCTGCCCTGTGCTATGCTATGCCTTATTATATTCAGAATAATGCCCTATGTGAAAAAGAATAAGTTAGAATGAGATTTATTAAACTTTTCAAGAATTTCAAGTGGTCAGAGATTTCCTTCATCTTGTTTCCTGAGATAATGCTACAAAAAGACTTCCTTGTCTTTCATCTAGTACAGCTGTTCTGTGGCAGTGGCAAACTTTTGGTATTAAATAATATTCCACTTCTTCTGAACATTGTCATTTAGAAGCAGAGTCGTGCTAATGACAGCAGAAAATGCTAAATTATCTGTTGTACAGTGGATATGGATATTCCCCCTTATAAATCATAGCTTTGAGACTTGGAAAGACAGACTCTTTGAATTCACACAGCAATGTTTAACTTCCCGTACAGTAATTCCCTTGATCACACAATACCTTCTTAAACACTTTTAGTAACAGGAAACACTCCCTTATTGGACATCTCTGTCAGCCAGTTCTAAAAATAAATTAATTTTCTAAGAAAAAAAGCATCAGTACCAGATGGATTCACAAATGAATTCTACCAAACATTTAAAGATCAACTAATTCCAATATCAAACAGATTATTTTAAATAACAGATAAAGGAGTACTACCAAAATCCTTTTTGGAAAAAATATTGTATTGACACCAAAATCAGGAAGAGCAAAAACAGAGAAAGAAAATTATAGATCAATTTAATTAATGAATATGGATGCAAAAATCCTAAATAAAATATTAGGTAGGAGACTACAACAATATATCACAATGATTATTGTTTCGAAAAATGTAATGCAAGGATGATTTAATAAAAGGAAATTATAAATATAATTAACCCGTATCAATAACAAAAGTTAACAAAAAATCATATGATTGTTGTTACAATTAAAATTACTTTGAGAGAATGATTTGGCTAAGAAATATTAGTTTATTGATTATATAAGTTTATTGATTAGGCTAGCATCATAACTAATAAAGTGACACAGGTTGATGGTCCTCTCGAACAAACAGAGATGCTGAAGCTCATTTAGGCAGATCAATAAATATATTTTTAGGAGCTCATTATTCAGCCCTCTCTAGAACATCCCAAGACATCTCTAATTGATAAAGTTAATTAAAAAGTATTCCATCAAGCTATCCACTCCTCCTAATATTCATGGCATGGAGAACCCTTCTTCCCTTCATTTATTAACCAAATTTTGTTAAAAGGGAAGACATTCTTTGGGAGTCCTAAGGTAAAAGAAAATGCAAAAAGCAGCGGACTGGATAGAATCTCTAACTCAGAACCCAGATACAAATATATAAGTAATTATAGAAATTGATTGATGTCTTCATAATCCAGGGCCCTAATGTAGGAATTAATACAGTATATATAAAAAATAAGTGTTCACATTATATTATATTAATAGATGCAGAAAAAGCCTTTAACATTCCTATTAAAAACACTGGGAAGCATAGATATAAATGGATTTTTTTCTTTAAATGATAAGAAACATCTACTTAACACCATTAGCAAGTACTATTTATGTTGGGGATAAGCTAGAAGCCTTTCCAACAAGATCAGGAGTAAAACAAGAATGCCCATAATAACCAATACTATTCAATATCATATTAGAATTGTTAGCAATAGCAATAAGAGGAGAAAAAGAAACTGAAGGAATCGGAGTGGGCAGAGTTAATAAAACTGTCTCTTTTTGCATACAATATGATGGTATATGTGGGAAATCCTTGAGATTCACTAAGTAGTTAGAGGAAACTATCAATAATTTTATTTTTTTAATGTTATCTTGATTCTATTCCAATAACAAATTTACACATTAGTTTTCCAAAGTTACATGATTCATGTTGTCTCCCTCTCTTCTTCCCTCCCTCCTCCCAGAGTTGACAAGCAATTCCACTGGGTTAGACAGGTATTATCACTCAAAACATATTTCTATATTATTCATTTTTGTAGGAGAATAATCTTATAAAACCAAAACCCCAACTCATATACCCAGAAAAACAAGTGATAAATCATATGTTTTCATCTGCATTTCTACTCCAACAGTTCTTTCTCTGGAGGTTAATAGCATTCTTTTTCACAAGTCCCTCAGAATTGTCCTGGATCATTGCATTGCTGTTAGTAGCAAAGTCTATCACATTTGATTGTCACAATATTTCAGTTACTGTGTATAATGTCCTCCTGGTTCAGGTTATTTCACCCTGCATCAGTTCGCATAGGTTTTTCCAGTTCTTTCTGAAATCATCCTGTTCATTATTCCTTACAGCACAACAGTGTTCCATCACCATCATATACCACAATTTGTTCTGCTATTCCCCAATTGAGGGACATCCCTTTAAAATTATCAATAATTTTAGCAATGGAACAGAATATAAAATAAACCTACATAAATCACCAGCATTTCTATGTCACTAATAGAGGCCTGCAAGAAGAGATAAAAGGAGATACTTCATTTAAAGAAACCCCAGACAAAATAAAATATCTAAGGGTATACCTTCTAAAACAAAAGCAGGAACTATACAAACATAATTATAAAATGCTTTTTACACAAAGTCAGATTTAAATAACTGGAGAAATACTAATTGTTCATGGGTGGGGTGAGCCAATATAATTAAAATGACAATCCTACCTAATCTATTTGTTAAATGTCATCCCAGTTAAATTACCAAAAATTATTTTATTGAGTTATAAAAATAATGACAAAATTCATTTCAAACAAGAATATCAAAGGAATCAATGAAAAAAAGGTGTAAAGGAAGGAGGTCTAGCAGTACCAGATTTTAAACTATTACAAAGCAGTAATTATCAAAATGATCTGGTACTGGCTAAGAAATAGAAAGGTAGATTAGTAGAACAGAACAGATATATAACAAACAGTAGTAAAAGAGTATAGTAACTTTCTATCTGATGAAAAGTATAGATCCAAATTTGGGGATAAGAACTTACTACTTGTGTATCTATAATGTATCAATTGGAAAGTAGTTTGGGAGAAACTCAGTATAGCATCTTACACCATTCATTCAAAAAGATAAAATCAAAATGGATACATGACCTAGACATAACAGGATATATAATAAGCAAATTAGAAGAATAGGGATCATATTACCTATCATATTAATGAACAGAAGAGGAATTTATGACTAAACAAAAGAGAGAGAACATTATGAGATGTAATGATCTAGGACAATCCTGACAGACTTATGACAGGGAATGCTATCCATTTCTAGAGAAAGAACTGTTGGAGTCATATTTCACATCATTTTTGGTTTTAATTTGGGCTCTATGTCTTTATTCTTATAATAATGACCAATAGAAGTATGTTTTGCATGACAACAAAAATGAAAAATAAAATAAAATATACAGAGAGGACTTCGTCAAATTTGTAAGATTATGAGCCATTTCCCAATTGATAAATGGTCCAAAAATATAAATAGCTTTTGGATGAAGAAATCAGAGCCATATATATAGACATTCAAAAAATACTATAAATCATTACTGATTAGAGAAATGCAAATCAAAACAATACTGAAATATCAGCTCACGTATCAGATTGGCTAAAATGATGAAAGGGCAAAATAAGAAATGTTGGAAGGGATGTAGAAAAATGGGGACACTAATAAAGTATTACTGGAACTGTGAACTAATCCAACCATTTTGGAGAGAGGTTTGGAATTATGCCTAAAGAATTATAAAACATTATACCTTTAGACCAGCAGTACTTAGATCTGTTTCCCAAGGAGATCAAAGGAAAAGAAAAGAACTTATATGTTCTAGAATATTTGTAACAACTCTCTATTGTGGCAAAGAACTGGAAATCAAGGGGATGTTCATCAATTGGTGAATGACTAAACAAGTAGTGGTCTATGATTGTGATGAAATATGATTGCACCTTCAGAAATGATGAGCAGGTTAATTTTTTTTAAACTTGAAAAGACCTACATGAAATTACAAAGAGCAAAATTAGTAGAATCAAGAGAACATTAATATACAGCTACAAAATTAATGTTTAAAGAATAATGTGTATGTCTACCTCCAGAGAAAGAACTGATAAATACAAATATGAAAGACATAATTATACACTTTTTTTTGGCCTTCTATGGTGCCATAATGGGAAGGAGCAGTGAGATATTTAGGAATTTAAATGTAACCAATAAACAAATTAACTTTTTTAAATGAAAGAGAAGATTAGGGCTATAAGATTAGTATTAAAGTAGCTAAAGTACAGAATGAAAGAGTGAACAAATGAATGAGTGAGATAATATTTATTGACTTGGTCACATGACTAACAAAATGAAGAAACAGCCATTTTAGCTGTCACCATAGGCTAAGACACCAAGAATGCTAAGAAGGTAACAACCTCATTAATTAACAACAGAGAAAGGTAATTCCTCATCCCTGGTGTACTCTTTCAGCACCCATTCCCACAGCAGCTCCCACTTTCTACAATGCTTCAAAATGTGTCCCACAAAATTGTGCTCTGGTATCCTTTCAGAAATCTCTGAATTAGGGCCTTATTAAAAGCCAAACTTTTAACAAAAATAGGAGAGAAGTAGATCATATACATTTCACAGTTATGAATAAAAGATGTTAACTAAATAAGGGATAGGGAAAATTACAAAAGATAAAATAATTTTGAATATACCATGCCCCATGTCCTCTGCATATTTTCATATTTCATGAGAATTAACCATTTTGCTCCAAATAATTTGCTTTACCTTTTGGTTTTGGTTTCTTACTGAAATATTGTCAGTGTAATTTATCCCACCTATCTAGTTGGCATCATGACCCAACTACAGAGGAGTGTCTCAGCTACAGACTGATCCATCTTGGCTATTGACTACTTCCTGAACCACAGTTCTGGGGGATCTTACAACCACTTTGATCAAATCTTCTGAATCTATCTCAGGCTTGAGGCTACCCCTCAGGTGTCATCACCAAGGTCAGATGATAAATATCTACTACCAGAACCCAATAATTTCAATCAACAGTATTTTTTGCTTTTGAATCCCCTGTATCCTTATTGTATTACTATTCTTCTCTTGCCATACCTCACTTCTGGATAACTATTGTTCTCCTGCTCCTCTCTTACTCACAAGCCATAGAACTGAACTAGAGGAAGTCTGACTACATTGTTGACTGAGAACCAATTTGTTATCCAACCTCAACTGGACTCTTATGGCAACAAAGCAACCCTTATATCAAAGTATGAAGAACAATAGTAATCCAAGAAGTTCTGCAGATTACTTTAGAACAGGGTTTGGTAAACTGCAGCCTATGGGACCAGCACCTATTTTTGGAAGGAGAGTGAACCAAGAATCATTTTTTACATTTTGAAATAAAGATTTATTTGAAAATATAAAAATCATTCTTAGCTCACAGATTTACAAAAACAGGGTTCAGGCCAGATTTGATCCTCAGACATAGTTTGCTGAACTCTGGTTTAGACATTTAAATACAAAGAGGAAGGGACTCTGACTTGGGTGTGCATTGAAACATCACCAATGAACTCAACTCAATTCTTCTATTCTCTCTTTTCTCCTCTCCTCTTCTGGCTCTATCTCTCCCCCTTCTTCCACACCCCAGCTCTTAGCTAATCAGGAATCAAAGATGCACAGAGCTGACCTTTATGGAATCACCTTGGGAAATCTGATTGGGAAAGATATTGCAGTAAGCATTTCTTAATTCATTTTTTGGCTGTCACATCACACTCATTATATTGATCTTGCAGACCACTGAAATCCACAGATCTTTTTCAGACAAACTATTGCCTAACCTTGCTCTCTCACTTTTGTACTTGCAAAGTTAATTATTTTTAACCCAAGGGTAAAACTTTGTGTTGATCCTAATTTAATTTCATCCTTTTAAATTCATCCTATTAACCTAAATCACTGATGGGCAAACTACAAACCATGCAACTCCTTGAAATGTTCTGTCCCTAAGAACAACTTTATTCCTAATCTGATGAATACAATGAATAGGATACAATACAATGAAACTCCAAAAGAGTTGCTTTAGAAACAAACTGACAGATGAGCATTTCCTTTCTTTTGGGCCCCTCTTTAAAAAATTTGCCTATCACTGCCCTAAATTGTCAAGATCTTTGTGGATCCAGCTAGATCATCCAATCTATCTCCTCTCAGTTTAAGTATCCTCTGCAAATTGTAGGAGGATGCCATCTATGCTTTATCTAATCATTGTTAAAAAAAAGTTAAATAGCACAGGGACAAGCATAGATATCTGAGGTAATCCACTAGAGATGGTATCTAACTGCTTTTCACAAAATATTGGTCTCCACCACAAAAAGACACCTTGGAGTTGAGCAGCAAAAGGTTAATTATTTCTGAAACAAAAGCCTATTTAAAAGCCTAAAAGACCCATTACAGTTTATCAAAGTTTAATGAAACTAGGTTCATTTTTTACATCATTTCATGATGAACTTTGTTAATGTGTAATGCTTAGGAATAAACTTTTTTAAAATTTTGTATTACCAAGAATATGCTGTAATGTGCATTATGTGATTAGACACAGTTGCAGGTCCATCTATGAGATTCCTCCTTTTTTGTGGGCTAGGATACATAAATTAAGCCCGCACTGGTCCACATGATCTGGGACTATTGGGATCAAGGAAGCAAGGGTTTGTACCCAGGTCGATTGATCTAGGACTCAACTGTCATTGAAGACTATACTCCAGGGATCTTCTAGGCCAGGTACCTTTAACCTCTTTGCTGGTGACTTTTATCTCCCTGAATGACTTTGGGAAATGTTTGTCCTGAGGATGTGGGAGAGGCAGTTAAATATTTTTTAAAATGTTCTTATTGATGAATTCTGTTTTTTGACATCATCGTTATTCCAAGTATCCCTCCTTTCTTCAATACAGTCATGCCTATAACAATTTTTTGAAAGGGAAAACAAAATCAGCACAACTGATTGATACATTAAAAAAGTCTCAAACCATGTACACTGTTTAACACCTGGACCTTCCACCTACACAAAGGGGTGGGTTTCCTCCCACATCTCTTGTTTGAGACCTGCTTAATCTTTATAATTTTGTTACATTCACTTTTGACTTTTGACATGTGGTTGTTCTTTCCATTTATATCGTTTAGTTACTGTGTATATTTTCTTATCTGCAGATATTCAAAAAGATCTTTCCATGCTTCCCTGTATTTATCACACACAGCTCTTAAAACATAATAAATTGTTAAATTATAGTACAATTTGTTTAGCCATTCCCCAAGCAATGACATCTGTTTCATTTCCAATTTTTTTTTCATCACAAAAAGTGCTCTTTTAAATATTTTGGTGATATATGAGAACTTCTTTTCTTATTGATTTAACATAAGACTCTGTTGCTGTTGTCATTTCAGTTGTGTCCCATTCTTCGTGACTCCATTTGGGATATTCTTGGCAAAGATACTGGAGTAGTTTGCCATTTCTTTCTCCAGCTCATTTTATAGCTGAGAAAACGGAAGCAAACAAGGTTAAATGATTTGCCTAGCGTCACACAGCTAGTAAGTGTCTGAAGCTGGATTTGAACTCAGAAAGATGAGCCTTCCTAACTTTAAGCCTGGTACTCTATCCACCTAGCTGCCCTTCCTTAGAATATATGCCTAGTAATGGAGTCTCTGGTTCAAAAAATAGGGGTATTTTAATCATCTTCTTTGCATAATTGAAAATTACTTTACAAAATATCTGTATAATTTCACAGCTCCACTAATAATGTAATAGTGTGCCTACAACTCCTCCATTTGCCATTTTTCATCATCTTTGCCAGTTTGTAGGGTGTGAAGTAAAACCTCAGGATTAGTTTTATTTCAATTTCTTATTTTATTGATAATATAGAGCATATTTTCATGTGGTTCTAGAATACTTGGCAATTCTTGTTTAAAAAAACTATTTGTTCAGGGGGCAGCTGGGTAGCTCAGTGGATTGAGAGCCAGGCCTAGAGACAGGAGGGTCCTAGGTTCAAATCTGGCCTCAGACACTTCCCAGCTGTGTGACCCTGGGCAAGTCACTTGACCCCCATTGCCTACCCTTACCACTCTTCTGCCTTGGAGCATTCAATACACAGTATTGACTCCAAGACAGAAGGTAAGGGTTTTTAAAAAAAAAGCAAAAAAACCCTATTTGTTCATATCTTTTTAACCACTTGACCATCTATTGGGGAATGGCTATTTATATAAATACATACATGTATATATTCATATTTTGCATATAAGTATAATATTTATATGGCCATATAAATACATCTTGGATACCAAACTCTGATCAGATAAATTTCATACAAAGATTTTTTCTGAGTTGACTGCTTTTCTTCTCATCCTGGATATAAATATTGTCTGTGCGGATGCTTTTCAGTTTCATGTAATCACAGTCATATATTTTATCTTTTGTAATTAATTTTATTTCTTATTTGGTTAAGAATAGCCATACCTATGAGGCATATGTGATCTATTTCTCTTCTAATATTTTTATCTTGTGGGGAATAGAGATGATATGGACTCCTCTTGGGGAAGTATATCTGGCTAAAGAGATAAGCCAAGTTTTGTTTTTCCTGAAGTGACTGTATAGAAACTGAAACTTAAGAGAAGTAATCGTCTCCTCCTCAGATTGTTTGAAGAAAATATTATGCAGATAAATAAGATTGAAATTGTGCTCTATTCCCATTGGCTAGGACCAAAATGAATATTTAGTATAATTAGATATTGCCAGATTGAATTCTGATTAGCTAGCTTCCATGTATAGCTTGTAACCAGCCAATGGTGAACAAGGAGAGGGGCTTTTTTGCATCAGGGACTAGGATAAAAAAAGGCTATGTACTGGCTTGCTGGCTGCAACAATTGTAACACTGGCTCCCGAGTACCCATTTTCATGAGGATGAAATAAAAGAGCCTTTGACACACTGACACCATGATTCTTTTGAGAAGGTGGTCGTTTCTCTCAATGTGATCTTTAATATTAAGATTGTATATCTATTTAGAATGCATTGCCAAAAATGGTATAAGATTTCAGCTGGCCTACTTTCCAGTTTTCTAACTTTTTTTTTTATCAAAATTTTTTTTCAAATTTATCAAATTCCAGTTTTTTTTTATCAAATAAAAGAGGTTTTCCCTAGATAATTTGTTTACCATTTTACCAAACATTGAGTTATTGAATTCCATTGTTTCTGATTCTCCCTCAGCTAGTCTATTCTATCAATCTATCTTTCTGTTTTATACCAGATGATTTTGATGACTGCTGCTTTATAATGTAGTTTCATGTCTGAAAGCACTATTATTCCTTCTTCCTTATAATTTTTCTTGCTACTTTAGAACAGTGTTACCAAACTCAAATAAGTAGAGGACAACTATCAAATTCCATCCTCATCTATTCCTCTTACCCTAAGGACAATATATTATTTTTAAAATATGCTATAACCTATGTTTTATTGTATTTTTATTTATTTTGTTAAATATATCCCAACTACTTGTTAATCTGATTCAGGCTCATCAGTAGTATATGCATATGACCCAGAGATTGTGTTTTTGACACCTTTCTTCTGGATCTTTTGTTTTTCAAATGAATTTTGTTATTATATTAAGATAAGATGAAGTTTCGAAATGAGGTAATTATTTTAAATTACTATATAATTATTTTTAGGTGAGATAATTACTTTAAAATTTAAGTTAGAGGGGGCAGCTGGGTAGCTCAGTGGATTGAGAGCCAGGCCTAGAGACAGGAGGTCCTAGGTTCAAATCCGGCCTCAGACATTTCCCAGCTGTGTGACCCTGGGCAAGTCACTTGACCCCCATTGCCTACCCTTACCAATCTTCCACCTATAAGTCAATACACAGAAGTTAAGGGTTTAAAATTTAAAAAAAAAATTTAAGTTAGATGTTTGTTAAGCACTTAACATAGTCCCTAAACATAAAATACTTTTATTATCATTATCATCATTATTATTATCACATCAAGTTCTATAATGCAAACTTTGATTTGTGTAGTATTATTAGTATAAATTGACTTTGGTAATATTGTCATTTATATTATATTGGCATTGCTTAGCCATGAGCACTGAATATTTCTCCAGCTATTTTCCCTTTATTTCTCTATACAAGACTTTTGTATGCTTTAGTAGGTTAATCCCAAAATATTTTATGCATTTTGTTGGTTACTTGGAGTGGAATTTCCTTTTTAATTATTGCTTGTTGGGTTTTGTTATTATTGAATAGAAATGCTGCTATTGTTATTATATAGAAATTATTTTTGAGCAGTGATTTTGTATCTTGCAACTTTTCTGAAGCTAATTGTCTCAGTATCTTTGCTGATTTTTTTCTAAGTACACTGTCATATCATCAGTAAATAGGGATAATTTCACCTCCTCTTTACCTATCTTTATGCTTTTAATTACTTTCTGCTAGAGTTTCCAAAACAATAGCAAATAATAGTGGAAAGATTGGATATCTTTGCCTCATTCTAGTATTTACTGGAAAAGGCTCTATTACTCCTATTGATTGTGATGCTTACTTTTGGTTTCAGATAGATGGTTTTTAATGGTACTTTTAAAAATGTCCCTCTAACTTGTCACAAAGAATGTTGTCCACCTCCAGAGAAAGAAATGCTAGAGTCAGAATGTAGATGAAAGCATAAGATTTTTCAATTGTTTATTTGGGTTTATTTTGGGGGGTTTTGGTTTTATAAAATTACTCACCAAAAAACCTAACAATATGAAAATGGGTTTTACATGATAATACATGTAACCCAGATCACATCATCTGCCAGCACCAGGAAGGGTCATATAAGTTAGAATAACTTCAGTGGAAATTTGTTGATACATGTATATATATATATATACATATATATATATATACACACACACACACACACACACACAATATATATTAATTTAGGGACTGGAAAATAATAAGTGAAAAGGTCCCTCTATGCCAAGATTTTGTAGAGTTTTGGGCATTAACTTTATCAAAGGCTTTTTCTATATCTATTCAGATAGTTATATGGTTTGGGGTATTTTGGTTTTAAATATGATTATGCTGATTGGTTTCCTAATGCTAAGCCATCCTTACATCCTTGATAAAAATTTCTCTTGGTTATAATGGACAATTTCTTGGATAAGTCACCATAGTCTATTTGACAGAATTTAAAAAGAAACTTTAAGTCAATATTCATTAATGATATTAGCCTAGAGTTTTCCTTCCCTGTTTTATCTTTCCTGTTTAGGTATTAGTACTACATTTGTCTCAAAAAAAGATTTTGATATGGTGCTTTCTTTCTCAGTTATTGAGTATAACTTGTGAAGAATGGGTTCTAATTGTTCTTGAAAAGTTTGATAGAATTTTTTATGAATCCATTTGGCCCAAAGTTTTTCCTTAAATGGTTCCTTTACAGCTAGATCTATTTCTTTTCTGAGACTGGTTTATATAAATCTCTGTCTTATCTTTTGATAGTTTTGGGTTTCATATTTCTTTTCGCATCGGCAATTTAGTTAGCATATAATTCGTGCACGATATGTTCTAATTCGATCAAATGATATAGACTTTGCTACTAATAGCAATACAGTGATCCAGGACAATTCTGAGGACTTATGAAAAAGAATGTTATCCACCTCCAGAGAAAGAACTGTTGGAGTAGAAATGCAGATGAAAACATGATTTAATCACTTGTTTATGTGGGCATATGCTTTTGGATTTTGGTTCTATAAGATTATTTGCTTACAAAAATTAATAATGTGGGAATATACTTTGCATGATAACACATGTATATCCCAGATTGAATTGTCAGCTCCAGGAGGGAGAAGAGAAGAAAGGAGGGAGACAATATGGATCATATGACTTTAGAAAACTTATGTGAAAATTTGTTATTAAAATAAGAATTTTTTAAAACAATATGTTCTAATTATTTTTCTTTCTTCAGACTTTGTGGTGATTCCACCTTGCTCATTTTCTATATTATTCATTTGATTTTTTTCCTGTTCTTTTTAATCAGATTAAAGGTTTATAAATTAAAGGTTTGCAATTTCATTAGACTTTTCAAAGAAACAGTATTTAATTTTATTTAATTATTTAATTATTCTTTCCCTCAATTTATTTATTTCTCCTCTAATTTTTGATATATCTTTTTCTGTTCTTATTTTAGATGTTTATTTGTTGGCTAATTATTAGTGTAAGAAAGTGGGGTACCTGATAGATGGGGTGTGCTCTGGTAACCCCTTTTAACTGACTGGTAGTGGGCCAAAGCTATTCATACCACCCCTCCTTACTAGGGAGACACTCAAGGTTGTTACAGGAATGGGATTTCCCCAATAAGGATAAATTAGGGATGAGATGTTAGGAGATGTGTTCTATTGGCTGAACCCCCAAAGTCCCCCAGTAATTGCTCAGAGACAGGTTAAATCAGGTCAAGCCTCCCCACTACTCCTTCTGATAAGCAGTTTAAAATGGTGAGTAATCCACCTTTCCCCTCACAACCCAAGAAGAGGTCGTCTCCCTCCCAATTCAATACTCTGTCTTAAATAACTCAACAGGGGTTTATTCAGGAACAAGGTATTCAGGGATAAAGCGGGAAATTTTCAGGGAAGAGGGTGAGGGTGAAATTAATATGACTTAGTCTTAGTCTTTGCCAGGGTTGAGCAGTAACTTACGATTTCTTCTGTAACTTTCAATCTTCATTAACTGTCTCAGGACCCCAGTAAAACTCCTATCCTAAAGGGTTACAAATGGCTAAAGAGGGAATATAATATCTATACCCAACCTAGGCTTAGTTAGTCCCGAAGGGCCATCTCCCTCCCACTGTAGTCTCAGGCTCCTTGCTCAACAAGGGAAACTGCAATATTTGTCTTCCAAGAAGTTCACTAAAGATCAATGAAGCTGGCCTATAGTAATAATAGGTCTGGTAAAATCTCAGATTTAGGCTTTTTGAGATATTCGGAGTCCCACGGAAAACACTGACTCCCACCTCCCTGTCCTCCCCCAAAAGGTCCAGAGAACAGTAAGTGTCCCTTGGTTTTTCCTTCCCAGAATTCTCAGTCTCAGGCCAACTGTCATCTCTCCTGGGTTCTCAGAATTCTATCAAAATGCAATCTTGCTTGGCCCCTTGCTTAGTCTGTTACATTAGAAGCTTTTCAGTTCATTAATCTTGTCTTTTTCTATTTTGTTACTTTATGTTTAGAAGGTTATGATTTCTCCACCAAAGACTGTTTTAGGTATATCCCCAAAAATCTGTATATCATTTCATTATTATAATTTTCATTCACATAATTATTAGTTATTTCTATTACTTATTCTTTGACCTACTCATTCAGAATTTCATTATTAATTCTCTATTTGAATCTATCTTTTGTTTGTAGTCCCTGAGCCAATGACTTTTTTTTATTGCATTATATTCAGTAAAGGATATGTTTATCATTTCTGCCTTTTTCAAATTTGCTTGTAATATCTGTTTCCTAATTACAAGTTCAGTTTTTTATAAGCCCCACATGATACATCTCTCTCTATATATATGTGTCTATATATGTATTTTTTCCCTGTAAGATTTATCCAAAACTGAGAGGTAGATTGAAGCCTCTTGTCACTGTTGTGTTACTGTCTTGTAGTTTAGTTAATGTTTTCTTTATTAATTTGAGTGTTAAAGCATTTGGAGCATATAAGGTTATTACTGATATTGATTCATAGTCTGTATTTCTTTTCAGCATAATGTTGTTTCCTTGTTTATCGAGTTATTCTTTGAATGTTTGTTTTTGCTTTATCAGAGAGCATCTCTGCAACTTCTTATCTTTTGGATTCACCTTATGTATAGTATTCCTTCTGGTTTATTCTCCCCACCTGCAAATGTTCAGCCCAGTTCTGATTTCCTAAATCAGGAGGCACACCAGATAATGTAAGAGCAAGAGGTACTCTGCTTTATTACAAGCTCAAGCTTGGGTCCCACAGCCTCCAAGGCAAAAATGGAACAGGGAATGAGAGGTCTAGCCAGCTTATATACAGTCTGAGTTCCAGGAATGGGGTTGGGGGGGCAGGGGGTTCTGGATGTTAACACATGCTTCCTATCATCCATTCACCAGATGTTACTGGTCAGGGGTCTTTCCTGCCATTCATTAGGTGTTGCTGTTTGGGGACTTCCTGCCATTTGCCAGATGTTACCAGTCGGGGGTCTTTCCTACCATTCATTAGGTGTTGCTGTTTGGGGTCTTCCTGCCATTTACCAGATGTTACCGGTTGGGGGGTTTTCTTACCACTCATTAGGTGTTGCTATTTTTATCAGCTCTGCTTCCCAGGCCTATCATTCTCCATTTCTTTTAATGAACCTTTGAGGAATCATCCACAAACAGCAGTGTTAGCATCATCCTAAGGGGTTTCCAGGGGGCTGGAAAGGGACTGATATTGCTGTTTCAGAACCATAAGTTGTACAGTGCTAATACATTCTTTCACAAAAGCCACTAAATGGTTGAAAATACAAGGTCCAAAGATTAGAAGAAGAATGAGAAGGGGGTCTAATAGGGTGGAGATGGGTTTGTGAGCCAAGGAGATTGGTAGAAGATGTGCTCAAACCACCCCTCCTGGGATTCTTGCTCTCATTGTCGATTGGCTGAGTTTGGTCATGGATTCCTGCATGACCCCTGTGTAGTCAGAATAGAAGCAGCACTCCTCTCCAAGTGCTGCACAGAGGCCTCCTTGTTGGAGAAAAAGGAGGTCCAGGCCCCTGAGATTCTGGAGAGCTACTTCAGACAGGGAGGTAAGGGATTTTTCAAGGTAGGTAATGGAGGTCTCTATTCTGGCTAAATGCTCATTCACTGCAGCCCTGAGAGCTGAAAGACTTTGATGATGAAGTGTCAGGAAGGCTATACCCGTTCCTACACCCGCTAGACCAAAGATGGTTGCAAAGGTGATGGCAGTGATAGGTTCCCGTTTTATCCTGATGGACGCCAGGGAGCATGTTTCCCAGTAGCGGCAAAGGTCCTCCCCAGGGTGGAAGAGGATGCGGGGTAGGACTGTGACAAGGAGACACATTTCATTCATAGAGGACAGGGTGGTCTGGGCTACACAGGGTGTTAGCCCAGTGGTGGAGCATAGCCACCTTGCTCTCTTAGGGGGGAATATAGAAATTGTCTATACTTGAGGATATTCTATCACATAGCTGGGCTAGGGGTTTGGAGATGTTCCCTATACAGTGGCCAGACCCCAAGACGGATTGCAAAGTGAGGCCCATCTTCCTGTCATTCCAGTCACACTCAGACTCAGGGGGGTGGGTTGCCTCATTGGAGGTGGTATTGTAGGAAGTATTCAGTGCTAGAGCATCATAGTATGGGGGGGGGGGTCTGGCATCTAGGCAGAGCCAACAGCTTTCAGTAAGGTTGGGAAAGGATCAGTTCAGTGAGAGGTAGGAGGCTTGTAACATGGGCCATAGGAATTATGGGGCTTGGATCGGGAGTGGAGCAGAGGAGCTAAGATCCTGGGTAGGTAGAGGGATGGATATGGTGGTGTCTGGAGCTTGATTGCAGTGGGGGGTGGGTATGATGGTGTCTGGAGGGGTCTTCTGGGGATTTAAAGCTTTATTGGGGTCACCTAGGGAGCAGAGGGGAGATCAGCCTCCTTCTTTATAAGGAAAAGCCCCCCTGGATCAGCTCCATTTATATATGTCCTTAATCCCCATGTATGACCCAAGATCCTGTGGGGCCCGGACTGTAAGGTTGAGATAAGAGTAGCAGGTCCACGGCCCCTGGTTCCCTTCCTTTTTTTTTTTTTTAATTTTTTTTTAAATTTTAAACCCTTAACTTCTGCGTATTGACTTATAGGTGGAAGAGTGGTAAGGGTAGGCAATGGGGGTCAAGTGACTTGCCCAGGGTCACACAGCTGGGAAGTGTCTGAGGCCGGATTTGAACCTAGGACCTCCTGTCTCTAGGCCTGGCTCTCAATCCACTGAGCTACCCAGCTGCCCCCCTGCCCCCGCTTCCCTTCTACTAAAGCATTCCTCATCCCCCGTTGCATTTTGCAACCAGGGGGGCCATGTGAGAGGGAGAGGAAGGGATCTGGTCTGTTAAGGGACCATTCTTCAGTTGCGAGGATCACACAGTCCCAGTGAGCACAATAGTAATAGCCTGGGCTATTGCAGTATTATTTCCCTGGGTTGGAAGAAGGACATGCAAAAAATCAATCATAAGTTGGGAGCCAGTACAGGTTTCTGGGGGTGTTCTCAGGACAAGTCCCCGAGATTGGGAGGAGGTCACAGGAGAAGCCCTTAAAAGATGGAGCTCCAGAGGAGATAACAGTCCGGAGAGCAGTGGAAATTTCCCAATTGCTGAGAGTCCACTGCCAGGGTAGATGCGGATTGGAGGAGCTATCATGTGGCTGATAACAGTTGCTTGGTATCATCAGCCAGAGGAGAGGTCAGGAACAGAAAGGGGTTCGTGATGCCGGGTCAAATGAAGCTTCAGGGGGGTGTGGAATGGTGCATGACTTGCCACTGGTCCAAGAACTGTAGATCGGGAGGTTCTGCTTTTTGGACATGGGAGTGGTGGACCCAAGGTCTGATGCCGTCGACCTTAAGGGCAGAAGGGATAACAAACAAAACAACATGAGGATCCTTCCATCAGGGCTGCAGGGAACCTTTCTGGTGTCTCTTTACCCCAACTCAATCTCTCAGATTGTACTCATGAGGGGGTGGGGGGGGGGGAGTGAGGCTCTATTTGGAAAGCCTCCTTGACTCTAGGCCAAAGGTCTTCTTGGGCATTGGCTAACCCCAACAACATGGGCCTCAATTCAGCTGGAGTACTGGTGCCCACAATAGTTCAGGGAATGGGAGGGAGGATAGGATGAAGGGAGCCATATAAGATTTCATAAGGGATAAGAGAATGTGGGCCAGGGCTGTTCCGGGCATGGAACAAAGCCAAGAGAAGGAGGGTCACCCAGTCTATGCCAGTCTCTTGGACCAATTTAGATAAGGTCTCCTTAATTGTCCTGTTCAATCTCTACCTGGCCAGAACTTTGGGGGTTATACTCACAGTGTAGCTTCCAATTGATCCCCAAAGCCACAGCAACCCCTCTGGACACTTTACTTACAAAGGCTGGTCCATTGTCAGAACACAACGTCTCAGAAAATCCAAACCTAGGGATAATTTCCTCAAGGAGTTTCTTGGCTACTATTAGAGCTGTTTCAGATTTGGTAGGAAATGCCTCTGGCCAGCCTGAGAAGGTGTTCACTAGGATGAGGAAGTATTTGAAGCCAAATTTACCTGGCTTGATTTCAGTAAAGTCTACTTCCCAGTTTTGGCAGGGCCGCTGACACCTAACCCTATGTCCATGATGATTGCCCAGCTTAACCGCTTTCATGAGTTGGCAGGCTCAGCATGTGGTTACAAACTGCTGAAGAAAACTACTATGGCCCTTGAATCGAAGCTTCCCTTTATCCAGTAGTTGGGTGAGTTTCTTTTCCCCTAGATAGGACAGATGATGTAGGTGGGTGGAAAGAAGTTGGCCTAGGGTTTGGGGCAGCAGAAGGTGCCCTTCCTGATCCTGATACCAGTGTCCATCAGGGCGTCCTTGGTGCTTCTCAACCCAGGCTCGATCTTCTTTGGTGTATTGTGGCTCTCCTTCAGGCGGTGGTGGTATGACAGCTGGAAGGATTAAGGAAAGTATAGATACTGCAGCCTTGCAAGCTGCTTGGTCTGCAGCCCGGTTTCCATGAGCTTCTAGGGATTCTCCCGTTTGGTGGCTGGGTGTGCAGACTACAGCTACGGCTTTAGGCTTCCATACTGCCAATAGGAGCTCCTGTATTTCTGGTAGGTTACTGATAGACTTCCACCTGAGGTGAGATATCTGTGTTCCCAGTATATGGGTGTGTTCACATGCAGTGTGGCAAAGGCCGCGCTTATCTTCAGCCTTCCTCAAGGCTTCTGCCAGAGCAATCAGCTCAGCCTTCTGAGGTGATGTGCCTTCTGGAAGTGAGGCAGTCCAGACCAAGATTCCGGAGGTGTTGACAACTGCTGCCCCTGCCTTTTGATGTCCTTCTTCGATAAAGCTACTGCTATCCGTGAACCACACATAGTCGTTGTTGGTCAGTAGAGTGTCTTTAAGGTCTGGTCAGGTAGTGGTTGCCTCGGCAAGAATCTCTTAGCAGTCACGCAAAGGAGCAGAGGAGGGGTTGGGCAACAGGGTGGCAGGATTAAGGGATGAGGTGACTTTGAACGAAATGCGGGATGCACCCAAAAGCAGGACTTGATAATGGGCTAGACGTGCGTGAGACAGCCAATGATTAGGTGGCTGTAGGAGGATGCACTCAATAGCATGCGAGGTGGTGATAACCAGAGCCTATCCATAAGTAAGCTTATCTGCATCTTTTACCAGGAGTGCAGTAGTGGCAATGATCCGCAGGCAAGGTGGCCATCCTGCTGCAACGGGATCCAGTCATTTTGACAGATATGCAATTGGGCGATTCCATGGCCCAAAATGCTGTGTCAAAACCCCTTTTGCTATCCCCTCTTTTTCCTCAATGAACAATTGAAAGAGTTTTTCTGGATTGGGGAGGGTAAGCACGGGTGCTGCGATCATAGCTTGATGAAGAAGTTCAAAGACAGAATTCATTTCAAGAGTCCATTCCCAATTTGTGGATTCACAAGACCCCTTACACAAAGGTTGGGCCAGTTCTGCAAACCCGGGGATCCACAGCCTGCAGCACCCTATGGACCCCAGAAATTCCTGGACCTGCCTGGGATTTTGGGGCAGGGGGATATTGAGGATAGTGTCCTTTATGGCCTGGGTGAGCCACCGTTGGCCTCCCTTCAGTTTATATCCCAAGTATGTGACCTCCAGCTGAGCAAAAGACACCTTTTTTCCACTGACCTTATAGCCAAGCTTCTTCAGGGTGATCAGGAGAGAAAGGGTGGCGGACTCACACTCATTTTTTGATGAGGTGGCGAGGAGGAGATCATCCACATACTGTAGAAGAAGGGGCGGGGGGTGGTCACTAAAGATGGTTGGACTGTTTTTGAAACCTTGTGGTAACCTTGTCCATGTGATCTAACCAGTAGCCTGGCTGTCCTCATCATACCATTCAAAAGCAAATAGGGGCTGGCTGAGTGGGGCAAGTGGAAGTGTAAAGAAAGCATCTTTTAAGTCTAGAGTAGTGTACCAGTCAAGATCTGCTGTCAAGGCGCTTAAGAGAATATATGGGTTGGGGACTGTGGGATATATGTCCTTCACTCAGGTGTTGACCTCTCTTAAATCCTGGACAGGCCTATAGTCCTTACCCCCAGGTTTCCGAACTGGCAGGAGTGGAGTATTCCATGGAGAGTGGCAAGAGATTAGGATCCCTGCTGTTTTTAATCTGTTGATGTGGGGAGTTATGCCCCTTCAGGCCTCCAGAGACATTGGGTATTGCTCAATGTGGACTGGGGTGATGCCAGGCTTGAGGGTTACAATGACGGGAGGCTGGCGGACAGCTAATCCCACCCCCACAGTTTCAGCCCAGACTCCAGGGACCCTGACCATCCAGAGGTGCACATGGTCAGTTATACTGGCAGGAAGGGGAGGGGTATGGAGGTGATACTCGTCCTGAAGGGACAGTGTAAGTTCCTGTAGGGGGCTCCTTCTTTGTCTGTTACACATATCCCCTTGTCCTGGAAGTAAATGTGGGCCCCTACTTTATGAAGCAGGTCCTGGCCGAGAAGGGGAGCTGGACTCTCAGGGATAACCAGGAAGGAGTGTGTGACTTGATGGGTACCTAAATTCACTGTTCGAGTGGTGGTCCAGTTATATTGGCGAGTACCTGTCAACCCTTGCACCCAGCTTGTCTTTTTGAATATCTTTCCCACAGGAGCTTTCAGGACAGAAAACTCAGCACCCATGTCCACCAGAAAGTTCACAGATTTCCCCTCTATTTTTGCCTTTACCAGGACTCAGGGAGGGGGCACGAGTCCAATTCCCATCAATCACTATCACCAGTGACCAACAACGTCTTCAAAGGGTGGTTCCTAAGGGGCCGGTTACTATCCCCCAACTGATGTCTCAGGGGATGCAGATAAGGGCAGTTGTACTTCCAATGACCCTCTTCTTTGCAATAAAAACATTGCATGGAGGCCTGTCTACCTGTACGGGCTGGCCATTGGCATCCTCTGTTGTCAATGGAGGGGACTGGCCCTGGGGCGGGTCTAGTGGTTAGAGGGGCTACAATACTGGCTGCTAGTATCCTAGCCATTTCCCTCTGACATTTTCTATCCTGCCAGTGGTCCTCAAGGCCCAGCCTATCAAGTCTTTCCTGATCTTCCTTACACAACCTCTCAGCTTTTTCTTCAGGGGTCTAGTGGGTATTGTATACCTGTTTGGCCACTTTCAGGAGTTCACTAATGGATTAGATGACAAAGTCGTCTACCTTTTGGAGTTTTTTCCTGATCTCTGGGGCTGCTTGGTTGATGAATGCCAACAGCATGGCCACCTTACTGATGTTGGCCTGAGGGTCCCTAGAGGTATATAATCGAAAAGCATCTTGGAGGCACTCAAGGAATGCCGCTGGGATTTCATCGGGTCCCTGTCTAACTAAATTTACCTTGGCCAAATTGGTGGGCTTTCGGGCCGCAGCTCAGAGACTAGCAATTAGAGTCTGGCGATAGACACAGAGACATCTGCTCCCTACCTTCAGGTTGGTCAAAGTCCCAATTGGGACGTGACAGTGGGAAAGCATCTTCAATGAGATTGGGCTGAGCAGTGGGACAACCATCCACACCAGGGACATTCTTTCTGGCTTCCAGGAGGATCCGCTCCCTCTCTTCGGTCATAAAAAAGAATCTGTAATAACTGCTGACAATCGTCCCAGGGGGGACTGTGGGTGAAAAGGATGGATTCTATGAGGTCAATAAGTTTCTGAGGTTGGTTAGAAAAAGAGGGATTCTGGGTCTTCCAATTATAGAGTTCACTGGAGGAGAAAGGCCAATATTGGTGGACCCGAGGTCCTCTAGGGAGACAAGTGGGCCCACAGGACAGATAGGAAGGGTTGTGGTGGAAGATGGGGGTTTGGGTTCAGGTTCAGGGATCCTGCCCTGACCACGAGTGTGGTGAGTCAGTGGTGAGGTGGCTTCAGCAGCCTCCACCTGTCCCCCATCTGGGTCTATGGGGAGATACAAGGGACCATATGGGGGTGGTGGTACAGGCAAATTGGGAGGGGCGCTATTGGAGTCAGGCAGGACCAGTGGGGTGGAGGGACTTTGGGGTTTCCCCAGTGGGGCTGAGGGACTCTGGGGTTTCCCCATCCCCTCCTTTTATCTTTGAGAGCTAGGGCATGGATGGGTTCCTTTGGTTCTGAGAAAACATAGGGCTGTAGCCAAAAGGGGGGATCCAAGACCAAGTCCTGCCAAGTAAGAATGTAGGGGATCTGTTCAGGGTGGCCCTCCAAACTAGAGTCAAGGATTTTAGACCAGAATTTGGAGATGATCTCTTGGCGGAGGGTGCCACCCTTTAGCCAACCAAGGTTAAAAGTGGGCCACTCTGAGTCACAGAAGGTCACTAACTTCCTTCTTTTGACTTGCAAAGAGAGATTGTGAGAGCAGGCCTTAAAAACTTGGAAGTAGGAGAGAATAAGGGCCAGTGGAGTAGACTCTGTCGGTCCCATATTCTCTGAGCCAAAAGGCCAAGAAATCAGGGGCCCCAACAAAAATAACAATACCAATGATAAGAAAAAGGCACTAACAATAATACGAACAGGACTGGACAGTAACAACACAAAGGTACTAAAACTACACTCTACAATATTTCCCGAGGGCAATAAAATACGCCCTTCCTCTAGGTTCCCTAAGAATGAATACCTTAAATTTCCACTCTTGGAAATCCCTTGGCACTTCTGCCAGTGCCACCTTTCAGGCCCCAAGGCCTCAGAGGACTCTAACCTCTGCTACAGAGACCTAGTCTCTGTCCCAGGTCCCGAGGACTCTAGGTGAAGGGCCTCCAACCCCATGAAGTGAGTCTTTTCTGTTCGAACAGTTGAAAGGATCAGTCCACTTTTGCTTTCTCTCACTTCCCGGATATTGTGGCTCACCTTCTCCCGAAGTCTGAGAAATGCGTATTAGGCTGGTCCACCCTCAGAAATAGGCAGAACCGAATCACTTATTGGGACTGGACTTGACATTGGGCCCCTTTCGTAAAAGTCCTGAAGTCGGTGGGGTTAATTGGGCCACTTAGTTGTATGCCCTAATTCCGTGACTGTTTCCCCATCAGCCACACATCACACATCAATCACACATCACACACATTTCTCTGACCCTTTTGCCCTCCAAACCAGTACCTCTATCCATGTGCGGTCCAGGCAGGAAATCCTGGGATGAGCCAACAAATGTTCAGCCCAGTTCTGATTTCCCAAATCAGGAGGCCCACCAGATAATGTAAGAGCAAGAGGTACTCTGCTTTATTACAAGCTCAAGCTTGGGTCCCACAGCCTCCACGGCAAAAATGGAACAGGGAATGAGAGGTCTAGCCAGCTTATATACAGTCTGAGTTCCAGGAATGGGGTTGGGGGGGCAGGGGGTTCTGGATGTTAACACATGCTTCCTATCATCCATTCACCAGATGTTACTGGTTGTTACTTTCCTACCATTCATTAGGTGTTGCTATTTGAGGCTTTTCTGCCATTTACCAGATGTTACCAGCTGGGTTTTTTTCCTGCCACTCATTAGGTGTTGCTGTTTTTATCAGCTCTGCTTCCCAGGCCTATCACACACACTCGCAGGCTGACTACCCAGAATACAGCTGACTACTTTCAGGTATAGAAGCAGTCTTGGCTCTGCGTCTTCTAAAACTATAACTGATGAGCAAACACTGCTGTGCTTCCCATTAAAGGTCAACCAATAGACAAGATTGGTTCAAAGCCAAAAGTCTTTACTAAGGCTTGACCCTGAGAACAACTAGACCTGAGACCTCAGGAGACTAAAGAGCACAGACAGACTCTGATGTGAGGATAAACCTGAGAGGGCACGAGGCTAACAATGGCAAGCCAGTCACAAGAACCCCAAAAGAGAAAGATCAACAAGAAGAAATCTTTAACACTCTACAACTTTTACACAGAAAAAATCCAGACAACAGAGAAAACAGAGGAGAACAAACAAGTAATCATATCCAAACCTTCACAAAAAAATGAAAATTGGTCACAAGCTCTTGAAGAGTTCAAATCTGAGAACAAGAGAAATATAGAAGAGATTTGGTGAGAGAAGTGAAAAATAGCTCAAAAGGAAATTAGCAGGTTAAAAGACAGAAACTCCCAATTGGAAACCAAAATTAAACAGCTGGAAAATAGGATAGACCAAACCGAAAAGGAAAATCCAAAGAATATAGCAGAAAACCAGTCTCTAAAGACAAGAATTGGGCAAGTAGAAGCCAATGATCTCTCAAGACAGCAAGAACAAAGAAAGTAAAGTTAAAAGACTGATAAAATAGAAGGAAACTTGAAATATCTCATTGAGAAACTGACAGGTCAAGAAAACAGGTCTAGAAGAGACAATTTGACAATCATTGGTCTTCCTGAAAAAAGCAGAAATTAATAGAAATTTGGACTCCATACTAAAAGAAATTATTCAGCAAAAATGCCCTGAAGTTCTACAATAAGAGGGCAATATACACATTGAAAGGATTCATAAATCACCTTCTGCACTAAACCCTGAAAAGACAACTCCCAGGAATATAATAGCCAAATTCAAGAGTTTCAATGAGAAAGAAAAAATTTTACAAGAAGCCAGAAAGAGACAATTCAGATTTCAAGGAGCACCAATCAGGATCATACAGGATCTGGCAGCCTCCACACTACAAGACCTCAAGGCTTGGAATATGATATTCAGAAAGGCAAGAGAACTGGGTCTACAACAGAAGATCACCTACCCATCAAAACTGACTATATACTTCCAGGGGAAAGTATGGGCATTCAACAAGATAGAAGATTTCCAAGTATTTGCACAGAAAAGACCAGGACTAAGTGGAAAGTTCGATATCCAACCACAAAAACCAAGAGAAACATGAAAAGGTAAATAAGAAACAGAGGGGAAAGAAAGAAAACTCTTATTTTTAAATATGCCTTTTTAAGGGCTTCAATAAGATCTAATTATTTATATTCCTACATGGAGAAATCTTATGTGTAATTCTCTGTGGTGAACTCTATTCACTATTACAGTATTCACTATAATAGTAATTAGAATAATTATTCATAGGGAGAGGTTGGAGTACTACATGGTCTAAGATGATATGGGGGTGGGTGGGAAAGAGGGGAGTGAATAGTAGATGGCACCAAGAGAAACTTGAATGAATATAAGAAAAATAGGATATTCTATTACACACAAAGAGGGTATGAGAAGGGGAGGGGATGAATACTATTTTAAAAAGGAGAGGAACAGAGCATTAAGAGGTAATATTTAAACCTTACTCTCAGTGGAATTAACCCTGAGAAGGAAGAGTAGCTATATCCATTGGGATATAGAACTCTATCTAACCCTACTGAGAAAGTCAGAAGGGATAAACCAAGGGGAGCAGGGGAGTGGGGAGGTCAAAAAAGGGAGGGGAGGAGAAGAGGGAGGGAATTCATTAGGCCTTAAAAATAAAAAGAGGGGAATAATAACGGAGGGGGTAGAAGGGGTAGTAAACCAAGGGTGGGGTCAAGGATTACTGGTTTAATACAAACCACAGGTTTAAAAGGAAATAGCCTAAGAAGAAGGGGTAGAACTAGGATAGAGAATCAAACTGTCTGGGAATACACAGTTGATAATTGTAACTCTAAATGTGAATGGGATGAACTTGCCCATAAAATGGAAGCAAATAGCAGAGTGGATTAGAAACCAAAATCCTACCATATGTTGTCTACAAGAAACACATATGAGGCAGGTGGACATACAAAGATTTAAGGTAAAGGGCTGGAGCACAATATTTTGGGCTTCGAATGAGAAAAAGAAGGCAAGAGTGGTGATCATGATTTCTGACAAAGCCAAAGTAAAAATAGATATGATTAAAAGAGACAGGGAAGGTAATTACATCTTGATAAAAGGCAGTATAGACAATGAGGAAATAACATTGCTCAATATGTATGCACCAAATGGCATAGCATCCAAATTCCTAAAGGAGAAACTGGTAGAGCTTAAGAAGGAAACAGATAGTAAAACCATACTAGTGGGATATCTAAATATTCCTCTTTCAGATCAAGATAAATCAAACCAAAAAACAAATAAGAAAGAGATAAGTGAGGTGAATGAAGTCCTAGAAAAATTAGATTTAATAGATATCTGGAGACTAGATATGCAGAAGAAATAGAATACTTAAATAATCCCATATTAGAAAAAGAAATTGAACAAGCCATCAAAGAACTCCCTAAGAAAAAATCGCCAGGGCCTGATGGATTCACAAGTGAATTCTACCAAACATTCAAAGAAGAACTAATCCCAATACTATACAAATTATTTGATATAATAAGCAAAGAAGGAGTCCTACCAAATTCCTTTTATGACACAAATATGGTACTGATTCCAAAGCCAGGTAGATCAAAAACAGAGAAAGAAAACTACAGACCAATCTCCCTAATGAACATAGATGCAAAAATCTTAAATAGAACACTAGCAAAAGACTCCAGCAAGTGATCAAGAGGATTATCCACCATGATCAGGTGGGATTTATACCAGGAATGCAAGGATGGTTCAACAAAAGGAAAACCATCCACATAATTGACCATATCAACAAGCTAACAAACAAAAATCACATGATTATCTCAATAGATGCTGAAAAAGCCTTTGACAAAATACAGTACCCATTCCTATTGAAAACACTTCCTAAAAATAATAAACAGTATATATCTAAAACCATCGACAAGCATCATATGCAATGGGGATAAATTAGAAGCCTTCCCAATAAGATCAGGAGTGAAACAAGGATGCCCATTATCTCCTCTATTTTTAAACATTGTGCTAGAAACATTAGCAGTAGCAATTAGAGAAGAAAAAGAAATTGAAGGTATCAAAATAGGCAATGAAGAGAGTAAGCTATCACTCTTTGCAGATGATATGATGGTCTACTTAAAAAATCCTAGAAAATCAACTAAAAAGCTAGTAGAAATAATCAACAACTTTAGCAAAGTTGCAGGATACAAAATAAATGCACATAAATTATCAGCATTTCTATATATTTCCAACACATCACAGCAGCAAGAGGTAGAAAGAGAAACACCATTTAAAATCACCCTAGACAATATAAAATACTTAGGAATATCTACCAAAACAAACACAGGAATTATAAGAACACAACTATAAAACACTTTCCAAAGAATTAAAACTAGATCTAAACAATTGGAAAAACATTGATTGCTCATGGGTAGGAATAGCTAACATAATAAAAATGACCATTCTACCCAAACTAATTTACTTATTTAGTGCTGTATATACCTATCAAACTACCAAAAAACTTCTTTACTGAGTTAGAAAAAACTATAACAGATTTCATTTGGAAGAACAAAAGATCAAGAATATCAAGGGAAATAATGAAAAAAAACGTGAAGGAAGGTGGCCTAGCAGTCATAGATATTAAACTATACTATAAAGCAGTGGTCCTCAAAACAATATGGTACTGGCTAAGAGACAGAAGGAAGGATCAGTGGAATAGACTTGGGGTAAGTGACATCAGCAAGACAGTGTATGATAAACCCAAAGAGCCCAACTTTTGGGACAAAAATCCACTTTTTGACAAAAACTGCTGGGAAAATTGGAAAACAATATGGGAGAGAATAGGGTTTAGATCAACATCTCACACCCAACACCAGGATAAATTCAGAATGGGTGAATTGATTGAATATAAAGAGGGAAACTATAAATAAATTAAGTGAACACAGAATAGTATACTTGTCAAATCTCTGACAAAGGAAAGATTTTAAAACCAAGCAAGAGTTAGAGAAAATTACAAAATGTAAAATAAAGTATTTTGATTATACTAAATTAAAAAGGTTTTGTACAAACAAAAACAATGCAACCAAAATCAGAAGGGAAACAACTAATTGGGAAAAAATCTTTATAACAAAAAACTCTGACAGGGGTCTAATTACTCAAATATACAAGGAGTTAAATCAAGTGTATAAAAAATCAAGCCATTCCCCAATTGATAAATGGGCAATAGACATGAATAGGCAATTTTCAGATAAAGAAATCAGAAGTATCAATAAGCACATGAGAAAGTATTCTAAATCTATAATAATTAGAGAAATGCAAATCAAAACAACTTTGAGGTATTACCTCACACCTAGCAGATTGGCTAAAATGAAAGAAGGGGAGAGTAATGAATGCTGGAGGGGATGTGGCAAAATTGAGACATTAATGCATTGTTGGTGGAGTTGTGAACTGATCCAACCATTCTGTCTGGCAATTTGGACCTATGCTCAAAGGGCTATAAAAGATTGCCTGCCCTTTGATCCAGGCATACCATTGTTGGGTTTGTACCCCAAAGAGATCATAGATAAACAGACTTGTACAAACATATTTATAGCCGCACTTTTTGTGGTAGCAAAAAACAGGAAAATGAGAGTATGCCCTTCAATTGGGGAATGGCTTAACAAATTGTGGTATATGCTGGTGATGCAATCCTATTAAACTGGAGGAATTCCATGTGAACTGGAAAGACCTCCAGGAACTGATGCAGAGTGAAAGGAGCAGAGCCAGAAGAACATTGTACACAGACACTGATACACTGTGGTAAAATAGAATGTAATGGACTTCCGTACTAGCAGCAATGTAATGACCCAAGACAGTTCTGAGGGACTTATGGTAAAGAATGCTACCCACATTCAGAGGAAGAACTACAAGAGAGGAAACATAGAAGAAAAACAACTGCTTGAACACTTGGGTTGATGCGGACATGATTGGGGATGTAGACCTGAAACTACCACACCAATGCAACTATCAACAATTTGGAAATAAGTCTTGATTGATGACACATGTTAAAACCAATTGAAATGCACATCGGCTTGGGGGTGGGGGGAGGAGGTCAAGGGGTGAAGGGGAAAGTAAGAACATGAATCATGTAACTTTTCTAAAAAAATAAAAAAATAAAAATTATTTAAAAAAAATTAAAAATAAAAAAAATTCTTTACTAAGATGGCCTAATAAAAAGAATAGCTTTAAAATATTTTGCTCATAAACTTGGGGTAAGTTTTCCTACCAGGACACACATAATTCACTGGAAGAGAGAACACAAATTTAGAGGACATTAGCAGGTAGGCTCACATGTAGGGAACAGTTTTGGTCAAGCCTACTCACTTTTCCAGGGTATGAAGATGGGATTAACTTTCCCTTTGCCCACTTTTAGATTTAATCACCAGAAGCATATACACACCACTTATCCTTAAGTATGGGGAGGTCTGTGACCCACATGTCCTATAGTGGGTGACAAATCAAAACTGACTGACTGACCTCTGGGCAGTCCTAAGCAAAGCTAAAGTTACAGTTGGTCCATGTAAAGTGGAAGGTGTGCACAGGAAGTGATGCAAAGAAGCATCTTTAAAAGCAATGGCAACTTCCTGTAAAGGAAGTTCTTTGGACTTCTTCAGAGTTCGGAGTAGGAGTTGGAGTTGGAGACTGGTGAAGGATCTGCTTTGTGGACCCTGGATACTGGTGAAGGATCTGCGTTGTGGACTTGAGACTCTGAAATTTGGTGATGGTGATATTGAATCTCTCACTTTGAACTACTATGTGGGTGAGTGAAAAAGGCTCACTCCTTTTCCTGGCTTTTTTGGAGGTATTAGCCTCTGGAAAGGTCCCTCGTCTTGGAGGAAACCTTGTGGCTAAAACCCTTATTTAATTTGCCTCTGGGCCCCCATTTGCTGGGGCCTCTGAAACCTTACCTGGTTCAGACCAGGTCAGAGTAATCATCTACTCTCTCTCTGTGTTCTCTTATTTTCATTCTTTTTCCTTTGTAAATAAACTACCATAAAAAGTCATCCTGACTTGAGTAATATATTTTTGGCAACCACATTTTTATGCATTTAGTACAATCTTTAATTTTTAACCCTTACAAGGGGTGCTGTGCCTTGAAGTATATCTGAATTGAAAAATCCTCCCAAAATTGTTTCCCTCATACAGTTTCTGCATTGTCCAGGATCTGCTCTTTGTTAGACACAGTGACTCTCATAAATCCATAGTTAGCTCTCTTCTCTGCTATCTGGGGTAACAATTCTTGAAGATGAGACTTCCGGTTAAGATGGCGGCAGAGTAAGGAGCAGCTGCTCGATCTCTCCTGACCGAACCACACAGAACCCCTCAAGGGGAAATAAAAACGAGTCCAGAGGAACGAAGGAACCCCACAACAGGGCGCAGCATTGAAGGTACGCAGAATCGGGGCATTTCCACACTTTAAAGGGGTGAAACAGTTCACACTAAAACACGAGAGGAAGAAGCCCCTCCGCCACCCCCCACACCGCACAAGCGGGTAAACAGGACTGGGGCAACCAGATAATCACTGGCAGCCCCTGAGCCCGTACCTGTGCGCTGCAAGACGAGGGACCCCAGGTGGCTGGGACTCTCCCTGAGTGCCCACGTGGGTGAAGGCACCGCCTCCGGCAGGGACAAAGGCCCCTAAAACTCGGCCTTTCCCAAGCTCTGAAGGCATCTCCTCAGGGGCGAATAAAGATCTCCAGCCCACGGACTTTCACTACCTTCTGCGGGGGTGAAAGCAGGGCCTTAAGAGCAGCAGTGCAGGCAAAGGCAGTGCCCTAGGCTTGAATAACGATCTCCAGCCCAGGCTTGGACCTCCAGTGAGGA
>NC_058134.1:291936333-291970272 GCF_016433145.1 Gracilinanus agilis | reverse complement strand
ACATTAATGCATTGCTGGTGGAGTTGTGAACTGATCCAGCTATTCTGGCTGGCAATTTGGAATCATGCTCAAAGGGCTATAAAAGAATGCCTGCCCTTTGACCCAGCCATACCATTGTTGGGTTTGTATCCCAAAGAGATCATAGATAAACAGACATGTACAAAAATATTTATAGCTGCGCTTTTTGTGGTGGCAAAAAACTGGAAAAGGAGGGTATGTCCTTCAATTGGGGAATGGCTGAACAAACTGTGGTATATGCGGGTGATGGAATACTATTGTGCTAAAAGGAATAATAAACTGGAGGAGTTCCAGGCGAACTGGAGAGACCTCCGGGATCTGATGCAGAGCGAAAGGAGCAGAGCCAAAAGAACATTGTACACAGAGACTGATATACTGTGGTAAAATTGAATGTAATGGGCTTCTGTACCAGCAGCAATGCAATGACCCAGGACAATTCTGAGGGATTTATGGTAAAGAATGCTACCCACATTCAGAGGAAGGACTGCAGGAGAGGAAACATATAAGAAAAGCAACTGCTTGAACGCATGGGTCGGGGCGGACATGATTGAGGGTGTGGACTCGAAACTACCACACCAATGCAACCACCAACAATTGGGAAATTGGTCTTGATCAAGGACACATGACAAAACCAGTGGAAAAGTGCGTCGGCCATGGGTGGGGGGAGTGCGGGGGGTGAAGGGGAAAATAGGAGCATGAATCATGTAACCATGTTAAAAATGATTATTAATAAATGTTAAAAAAAAACAAAAAACAATTCTTGAAGATGCTTCTAGATTATTGCTCTCTATGTCCAACAGGCCACAAACTCACTCAAACTGACTCTTCAGATGCTGGATAAGGTGTCTCCTCCTCCTTCTGGATAAGTAGCTCCATGACTAGAGACTTTGGCTGATTCTTTGGTTCTTTCCTAACAGCTGACTCTCTCTTCAGTTCATTAGAACTGACTGTCTTCTGACTTCCAGTCACTCAGGAACATGAAATACATTCCTCATCCAACTGTTCCTTTCTGACGAATTGAGAAAGTGAGAGGTGTTCATGCTTCATTTAAGAATGCCTTGCTAACTCATTAATAGTTCATCATCTAGGGCGTTAAGGAAGAGAAATAATCCTTCCTCCCTTACAAATGTACAGTAACTTATTAATAACTTTTATTAATATACAACTACATTAATAATTATTGTACATTACAAAACAATATAAATAGATCTTTAAAAGGACGAGAGAATAACACAGCACAGTCAGTGATAAAACCAAGGACTCCAATTCTGCAATAAGGATTCAATATTTAACAGAACCGTCTGGGAAAGATGGAAAGCAGTTTGAAAGAAATTAGATATATACCAAAATCTCACACTATAGACCATGGCAAGCTCCAAATTGACCTAATGTTAAGTTATGATAAATAAGTGAATCACAAGGACAGATATGCTTATTATAACTGTGGAAAAGTTCTTAACCAAACAGTGGACAGGGAATATTCCGGGGGTTAAAAATGGATCATAAGTTCATAGATCTAGAGCTGGAAGGGACCTTGGAGTTAAACTCTTATTTTATAGATGAGAAAACTAAAGTTTCATACAGATTATTTTTAAAGTAGGAATTTAACCCAGATTTTCAGGTTAGCATTTTGATTACATAAAACTGAAAAGGTTTTGCATAAAAACAATATAGTAAGATTTCTAAAGGAAACAGTGAATTGGGGAGCTATGTTCACAACATGTTTCTCTGATAAAAGTTTGCTCTCCATGATATATAAGAATTGATTTAGATAAGAAGAAAAGCCATTCCCCAATAGATTAGAGCATGTCCAGGCACTTTTCAAAAGAATAAAAGTAAGATATGAACTATTACCTAAAAGAAGTGCTCCAAATCATTTAGAAGAGAAGTAAAAATGTCTTAAAGTTTGAGGAACATTCTGGGAAGATGCCAGAATAGATCAGAAGATTACCTTGCTCTCCAAATTCCCCCATAAAGGTTTAAAAATAGTGTCTCTGAGTGAACTTTAAGGTGGGAAAAATGTTTAAGAATCAAGGAGAAACAACTGCCCAATGTGCGACAACTTGAGACATACTTTTTTCCTAATCCAGAAACCAACAAATATTACCCCCATCCTGCTGATGCTTTATGTCCCTTTCTCTTTTTGTGGAGTTATCCTGGTTGGGTGTTTTTAGAGAATAAAGTATGTCTTGCAAAAAAAAAGGCATATAAATTAAGAAAAAGGAAAGCAAGAGGATAAGATAAGGGAGGGAATTATAGAGGTCATTTATATGAACAAATAAGAGGGTAAGAGAGAGATAAGAGAGGGACTCATAGAAGGGTAAATAGATTAACTAGGAAGGTAAGAGGAGGAAAGAAGGAAAAGGAACATTAAAAGGGCAGGGGAGGGAAAAAAAGGTAGGACTAAAGAAGGGGTGAAGACTGGAGAGGTAAAGGGTTAGAGGAACCTCTAGAAGTTAGAAGAAAATTATATTTCTGAGGAGGAATAAGATAAAAAAAAAGTGACAAAGAAAGAAAAACAGTGAAGTAAAATAAAATTGAGAGAAATACACAACTAATAATTATAATTTTTAATGTGAATGGAGTAAATTTACCCATAAAAAAGAAAAGGATAGCTGAATTCAATTAAAAACCAAAACCCAACAATATGCTGCCTTAATTTCCCCTTCATTAGAGGTGAGGTCTCCCTTTTCATCTTTGATACTGTCAATTTGGTTTTCTTCTTTTCTTTTTTTTTTTATTAGATTGACCAGTACTTTGTCTACTTTATCTGTTTTTTCAAAATACCAGCTTCTAGTCTTATTTATTAATTCAATAGTTCTTTTACTTTCAATTTTATTAATTTCTCCCTTGATTTTTAGTATTTCTAATTTGGTTTTCATCTGGGGATTTTTAATTTGTTCGCTTTCTAGTTTTTTAAGTTGCATGCCCAATTTACTAATCTCTGCCCTCCCTAATTTGTTAATATATGGACTCAAGGATATAAATTTCCTCCTGATTCGTGCCTTGGCTGCATCCCACAGAGTTTGGTAGGATGTCTCCCCATTGTCATTCTCTTCAATGAAATTGTTGATTGTTTCTATGATTTCTTCTTTGACTAACTGGTTTTGGAGAATCTTATTATTTAATTTCCAATTAGTTTTTGATTTGCCTGTCCAGGTGCCCTTACTAATTATTATTTTTATTGCATTATGATCTGAGAAGGTTACATTTATTATATCTGCTCTTTTGCATTTGTTTGCAATGATTCTATGCCCTATTACATGGTCAATCTTTGTAAATGTACCATGTGCAGCTGAAAAGAAGGTGTATTCCTTTTTGTCCCTATTTATTTTTCTCCACATATCAATTAGATCTAATTTTTCTAGGACTTCATTCACCTCTCTTACCTCTTTCTTATTTATTTTTTGGTTTGATTTATCTAGATCTGAAAGAGGAATATTTAGATCTCCCACTAGTATGGTTTTACTATCTATTTCCTTCTTGAGCTCTGCCAGTTTCTCCTTTATGAATTTGGATGCTATGCCATTTGGTGCATACATATTGAGCAGTGTTATTTCCTCATTGTTTATACTGCCTTTAATCAGGATGTAATGACCTTCCCTGTCTTTTTTAATCATATCTATTTTTACTTTGGCTTTGTCAGAAATCATAATAGCCACTCCTGCCTCCTTTTTCTCATTTGATGCCCAAAAGATTTTGCTCAAGCCCTTAACCTTAAACTTGTGTATGTCTACCTGCCTCATATGTGTTTCTTGTAGACAACCTATGGTAGGATTTTGGTTTCTGATCCACTCTGCTATTTCCTTCCGTTTTATGAGCGAGTTCATCCCATTCACATTCAGAGTTAAGTTATCAGTTGTGCATTCACTGACATTTTTGTATCCTCCCCTAGTCCCACTCCTTCTTCTTACACTATTTTCTTTTAAACCAGTGGTTTGCTTTGAGCTCGTATCCCTTATCCCCTCCCTTGATTAACTTCCCTTTCTACCCCCTCCCTTATTTTTCCCCTCTTTTTGTTTTTAAAGGCCTTATAAATTCTCTCCCCCTTCTTCTCCCCTCCCTTTTTTTGACCTCCCCACTCCCTTGCTCCCCTTGGTTTATCCCTTCTGACTTTCTCAGAAGGGTTAGATAAGAGTTTTATGTCCCAATGGATAGTATAGCTACTTTTCCCTCTCCGGGTTGATTACACTGAGAGTAAGGTTTGATTATTACCTCTTAATGCTCTCTTCCTCTCCTTCTTATAATAGTATTTGTCCCCTCTCCTTCCCATGCCCTCTTTGTGTGTAATAGAATATCCTATTTTTCTTATTCACTCAAGTTTCTCTTGGTGTCCCCTACTATTCACCCCCTCTTTCCCATCCCCCATATCATCTTAGATTATTTAGGTTCCACCCTCTCCCTGTGAATTATTCTTCTGATTACTATAATAGTGAATACTATAATAGTGAATAGAGTTCACTACAGAGAATTATACATAACATTTCTCTACATAGGAATACAGAAAATTAGATCTTACTGAGGCCCTTAAAAAGGCAAATTTAAAAATTATGAGTTTTCTTTCTTTCCCCTCTGTTTCTTATTTACCTTTTCATGTTTCTCTCGATTTTTGTGGTTGGATATCAAACTTTCCATTTAGCCCTGTTCTTTTCTGTGCAAATACTTGGAATTCTTCAATTTTGTTGAATGCCCATACTTTCCCCTGGAAATATATAGTAAATTTTGATGGGTAGTTGATCCATGGTTGCAGGCCCAGCTCTCTTGCCTTTCTGAATATCGTATTCCAAGCCTTGTGGTCTTTTAGCGTGGAGGCTGCCAGGTCCTGTGTGATCCTGATTGGTGCTCCTTGAAATCTGAATTGTCTCTTTCTGGCTTCTTGTAAGATTTTTTCTTTTACTTGGAAGCTCTTTAATTTGGCAATTATATTCCTGGGCGCTTTCTTATCTGGATCGAATGTCGCGGGTGTTCTATGGATCCTTTCAATGTCTATATTGCCCTCTTGTTGTAGGACTTTAGGGCTGAATAATTTTGCTGAATAATTTCTTTTAGTATGGAGTCCAGGTTTCTATTAATTTCTGGTTTTTCTGGAAGACCAATGATTCTCAAATTGTCTCTTCTAGACCAGTTTTCTTGGTCTGTCACTTTCTCATTGAGATATTTCATGTTTCCTTCTATTTTTTCAGTCTTTTGACTTTGTTTTATTTGTTCTTATGTCTTAAGAGATCATTAGCTTCTAATTGCTCAATTCTAGCCTTTAGGGACTGGTTTTCCTTTTCAATCCGGTCATTTCTGGTGTTCAATTTGCTTATCAGTTCATTTGATTTCTGAGCCTCACTTTCCAGTTGCAAGATTCTACCTTTTAAACTGTTATTTTCTTGCCAAATCTCTTCCATCTTCCTCAAAATCTCAGTTTTGAACTCTTCCATAGCTTGTGACCCGTTTTCCTTATTTGAGGAGGGTCCGGATGCTTGTTTGTTCTCCTCCTCTGTTTGCTCGGTTGTCTGGATTTTCTCTGTGTAAAAGTTGTCGAGTGTTAAAGACTTCTTTTTCTTGTTGTTAATCTTTCTCTTCTGAACTTCCTAAGTCTGGGTAGCCATCATTAGCCCAGCTGCTTCTCAGCTTTATCCTCGCGCTCAGTGACTGTCTGCGGTCTTTTGGCTCCTGAGGTCTGAGGTCTGGTTTTTTTCAAGGTCAAGCCCCCTGGGACCCCCCTTGCTTGATCCTCTGCTGGAGGTTTCTTTACAAGTCTCAGGGGGCTGCTTCCATCGTCGTATACCCATCTGCACTGGTTCCCCACTCAGGGTTTCAGAGCCTTAGCTCGCGGCTGTGTCTGCCTCCACCCGCGCCTCCGCCTGCGCCTGCGCTCTGCGCCCATGTTCAGAGTTCATGCTCGTTCTTTAGCTTTTTGGGGACCTAAATCTTGCTGCTTTCAGGAACAGGCCCTGGAGCTGCCAATGACTTGATGGGTGCCCCAAACTTGCTCTATTTCTTTTTAACTGGCTTTGGCGCTATAGGTGGTGTGTGTGGAGGGGGTGGGGGGGAGGTTGCTCAGCCCGCGATTTAGTGACAGCTGTTTCACCCCTTTATAGCATGGAAATGTCCCGATTCCACGTACTTTCCACACTGCACCCTGTTGTGGGGTTCCTCCGTTCGTCTGGACTTGTTTTTATGTCCCCTTGAGGAGTCTTGTATGTTTCGGCCAGGAGAGGTTAAGAGCTACTTTTTATTCTGCCGCCATCTTAACCTAGAACCAAGTTCTTCCTAAGAAACACATTTAAAAATAAGAGACATACAAAGAATAAAAATAGAGGGAATGGAGTAAAACATATTATATACTTCAACTGACCAAAAAATAGTAGAGATAGCAATAATGATCTCAGAAAGAGTTAAAGCTGAAATAGATCAAGATAAAAGAGATAAACAAGGGCACTAAATTATGTTAAAAAAGGCATCTTAGATAATAAGACATTATCAGTGCTAAACATATATGCACCAATATTATAGCATCAAATTTTAAAAGGAAAAGCTAAAAGAACTATAGTTAGAAATAGATAATAAAACTAAAGTAGTAGGAAATTTAAGTCTTTCTTTCTCAGAACTGGATAGATCTAAATTTAAAATTAACAAGAAAGAAGTTAAGGAGATAAATAAAATCTTAGACAAGCTAGATATCTAGAGAGAATTGTACAGGAATAAAAAGGAATATATCTTTTTCTTAGTGGTACATGGTACTGTTATAAAAACTGACCATATATATATTTTTTTTAAAACATTTATTAATATTTATTTTTTAAAAAGTTAACATGGTTACATAATTCATGCACTTACTTTCCCCTTCACCCCTCTGACTTCCCCTCCCCCCATGGCACATGTGTATTTCCACTAGTTTTAACATGTATCATTGATCAAGACCTATTTCCAAATTGTTGATAGTTGCATTGGTGTGGTAGTTTCGAGTCTACATCCCCAATCATGTCCGCCTCAACCCATGCGTTCAAGCAGTTGTTGTTCTTCTTTTTCCACTCCTGTAGTACTTCCTCTGAATGTGGGTAATGTTCTTTTCCATAAATCCCTCAGAATTGTCCTGGGTCATTGCATTGCTGCTAGTACAGAAGTCCATTACATTCTATTTTACCACACTGTATTGGTCTCTGTGTACAGTGTTCTTCTGGCTCTGCTCCTTTCACTCTGTATCAATTCCTGGAGGTCTTTCCAGTTCACCTGGAACTCCTCCAGTTTATTATTCCTTTTAGCACAATAGTATTCCATCACCAGCATATACCACAATTTGTTCAGCCATTCCCCAATTGATGGGCATCCCCTCCTTTTCCAGTTCTTTGCCACCACAAAAAGCGCAGCTATAAATATTTTCGTACAAGTCTGTTTATCTATGATCTCTTTGGGGTACAAACCCAACAATGGTATGCCTGGATCAAAGGGCAGGCATTCTTTTATAGCCCTTTGAGCATAGTTCCAAATTGCCAGACAGAATGGTTGGATCAGTTCACAACTCCACCAACAATGCATTAATGTCCCAGTTTTGCCACATCCCCTCCAGCATTCATTACTCTCCCCTTCTTTCATTTTAGCCAATCTGCTAGGTGTGAGGTAATACCTCAAAGTTGTTTTGATTTGCATTTCTCTAATTATTAGAGATTTAGAACACTTTCTCATGTGCTTATTGATACTTTTGATTTCTTTATCTGAAAATTGCCTATTCATATCTATTGCCCATTTATCAATTGGGAAATGTCTTGATTTTTTATACACTTGATTTAACTCCTTGTATATTTGAGTAATTAGACCCCTGTCAGAGTTTTTTATTATAAAGATTTTTTTCCCAATTAGTTGTTTCCCTTCTGATTTTGGTTGCATTGTTTTTGTTTGTACAAAACCTTTTTAGTTTGATGTAATCAAAATAATTTATTTTACATTTTGTGATTTTCTCTAACTCTTGCTTGGTTTTAAAATATTTCCTTTGCCAGAGATCTGACAAGTAAACTACTCTTTGTTCACTTAACTTATTTATAGTTTCCCTCTTTATATTCAATCAATTCACCCATTCTGAATTTATCCTGGTGTAGGGTGTGAGATGTTGATCTAAACCCTATTCTCTCCCATATTGTTTTCCAATTTTCCCAGCAGTTTTTGTCAAATAGTGGATTTTTGTCCCAAAAGTTGGGCTCTTTGGGTTTATCATACACTGTCTTGCTGATGTCACTTACCCCAAGTCTATTCCACTGATCCTCCCTTCTGTCTCTTAGTCAGTACCATATCGTTTTGAGGACCACTGCTTTATAGTATAGTTTAATATCTATGACTGCTAGGCCACCTTCCTTCACGTTTTTTTTCATTATTTCCCTTGATATTCTTGATCTTTTGTTCTTCCAAATGAAATCTGTTATAGTTTTTCCTAATTCAGTAAAGAAGTTTTTTGGTAGTTTGATAGGTATGGCGCTAAGTAGGTAAATTAGTTTGGGTAGAATGGTCATTTTTATTATATTAGCTCGTCCTACCCATGAGCAATCAATGTTTTTTCCAATTGTTTAGATCTAGTTTTAATTCTTTGGAAAGTGTTTTGTAGTTGTTTCCATATAATTCCTGTCTTTGTTTTTAGATAGATTCCTAAGTATTTTATATTGTCTAGGGTTATTTTAAATAGTTTTTCTCTTTCTACCTCTTGCTGCTGTGATGTGTTGGAAATATATAGAAATGCTGATGATTTATGTGCATTTATTTTGTATCCTGCAACTTTGCTAAAGTTGTTGATTATTTCTACAAGCTTCTTAGTTGATTTTCTAGGATTTTTTAAGTAGACCATCATATCATCTGCAAAGAGTGATAGCTTACTCTCTTCATTGCCTATTTTGATACCTTCAGTTTCTTTTTTTTCTCTAATTGCTACTGCTAATGTTTCTAGCACAATGTTAAATAATAGAGGAGATAATGGGCATCCTTGTTTCACTCCTGATTTTATTGGAAATGCTTCTAATTTATCCCCATTGCATATGATGCTTGTTGATGGTTTTAAGTATATACTATTTATTATTTTTAGGAAAGGCCCTTTTATTCCTATACTTTCCAGGATTTTCAATAGGAATGGATGCTGTATTTTGTCAAAGGCTTTTTCAGCATCTATTGAGATAATCATGTGATTTTTGTTTGTTAGCTTGTTGATATGGTCAATTATGTGGATGGTTTTCCTAATGTTGAACCATCCTTGCATTCCTGGTATAAATCCCACCTGATCATGGTGGATGATTCTCTTGATCACTTGCTGGACTGACCATATATTAAGACACAAAAATTTTATAATTAAATGCATAAAGAAGAAATATTAAATGTATCTTTTCTAGATCATAATGCAATAAAAATTATCTTTAATAAGGAACCATGGAATCAGAATAAGAACTAATCGGAGAAGTCTGCTAGATGACTCAGTGGATAGAGAGCCAGGCCTAGAGATGGGAGGTCCTAGGTTCAAATCTGGTCTGAGATACTCCCTAGCTGTGTGACCTTTGGCAAGTGAAATAAGTGAGTTGTTTCACTTATTAAGGTGATAAATAAAGCCTCTGTCTCTGTCAGGCTGACAAGCTTAATGGTAAGCCTCAGACCTGAAAATGCTATTAATGCTATCTGACTGAATTTCTTTATAAAACCAGATTCATTTTAAAAGTTCATACAGGGAAAGGAAAGGAGGGCCAAAGGTACTGTCCCTAAGACTGATTTTCTTAATCTCCTCTCTAAGAGCTAAAAGACTCTCATGAATCTTTCTTCTTTTGCTTGATGCTAGCTACAAACTATTCTCTGTCTTTTCCCCAAAATTCCCTAATCTAACTTTCCTGACTAATGGCCTCTCCCAAATTAATATTGGCAAAGAATAAAGTTCAGGTAAAGTTCATAAGGAGGTGACAGGGTGGTAGGAGTCACCCAGGACCTCCAGCAAAGAGGCTAAATGTTTCTTTTAAGTCAGACAGGTATCACTTTTTTTCTTTCCCACTTCTCTTTATTTCTACACAAGTCACTTAACCTCCATTGCCTAGCCCTTACTGCTCTTCTGCCTTGGAACCAACAGTAATAATTCTAAAATGGAAGGTAAGGGTTAAAAAAAAGAATTGGAAACTAAATAACAATCTTAAAGAATGAATAGGTTAGAGAACAAGAACAATAAATAATTATATTGAAGAAAATTCTGATAAGGAGATAATATAACAAAAATTATAAGACAAAAACAGTAATAAAAGGAAAATGTAAATCTCTAAATGCTTATATCTATAAAATAGAGAAAGAACAGCTCAATGAACTGGGTATAAAAATTAGAAAAAGGGCAAATTTTAAATCCCCAACATTAAATTAGAAATCCTAAAAATTAAAGGTAAAATTAACACAGTGAAGATAAATTTAATTAACAAAAAACTAAGAGTTGGTTTTATGAAAAAACCAACAAAATAGATATCATTGGTTAATATGTTAAAAAGAGAGAGAAGAAAACCAAATCATGAATAACAAAAATGACAAGAATGAACTTACCACTAGTGAAGATGAAATCAAATCAATTATCAGGAGTTATTTTGCCCAATTATGTACCAACAAATTTAATAAGAGACTGAAAAGAGCATAAAAGAACTGTTTAAGAAAAAAAGGATCAGGCAGATTTGCAAGTTAATTTTACCAAACATTTAAAGGTCATCTAATTCCAATATTAAATAAACTGTTTAGAACAACTGGTAAAGAAGGAATTCTATCAAATTCTTTTTAAAGAGCAAATATAGTGCTGATCCCTAAACCAGGAAGATCAAAAACAGAGAAAGAAAATTAAAGGCTAATTTCATTAATGAATATGGAAGTAAAAATTCTAAATAAAATATTAGTCAAGAGACTTCAGCAATATATCACAAAGATTATACATTGTGACTAAATGGGATTTATACTAGGCATGCAGGGATGGTTTAATATAAGGAAAACCATTAACATAATTGGTTAAATCAACAAAAGTAACAAAATCATTATGATTATATCAATAGATGCAGAAAAAGCTTTTGACAAAATGTAATGTTCATTTCTATTAAAAAAAAACTTGAAAGCATAGGTATAAATGGATCTTTTCTAAGATTAACAAGAAAAATATATTATCTACCACAGAAATAAGTTAGGAGCCTTCCCTAATAAGATCATTAGTAAAATAAGGATAACCATTATCACCAATATTTTTAGTATTATACTAGAAATACTAGCAATAGCAATAAGAGAAGAAAAAGAAATTGAAGGTATCAGAATGGGCAAAGAGGTAATAAAACTATCTCTTTTTATAGATTACATGATGACATATATATAGAAAATCCTAGAGATTCAATTAAAAAATTAATTGGAATTACCAATAATTTTAGCAAAGTAGCAGGATATAAAATAAACTACATAAGTCATCAGCATTTCTATGTATTATTAATAATGCCCTACAAAAAAGAGAAAATTAGAGATAATCCACTTAAATTAACCATAGATAGAATAAAATACCTAGGAATATATCTTCCAAAACAAATTCAGAAACTATATGAACCTAATTATAAAACATTTTTATACAAATAAAGCTAAATTTAAATAACTGGAGAAATAATACTTGTTCATGGGTGGTGAGAGACATTATAATTAAAATGACAATCCTGTGCATGTTTCACCCCTAGTCTTTGAGACTAATGGTTTCTCATATCATTCATTAATCAGAATTCTAAAGTCTTTCAAAGTTGTTTTTCTTTATAATATTGTTTTCATTGTTTTAGCTGTTATATTTGTTCTACTCACTTTGCTCTGTATTAGCCACTGGAATATTTTTAAAATGCAGAGGAGAGAATAGTAAGAAGTTCAGAAGGAAACATAGATAAATAAGACAGCTTTGAAAGTAAAATGTTAGAAATACGCTTTGCATTATTTCATATGATAATGGATATAATATTACTGGCCTCAAGGAGTAGGGGAGGGATCTGAGGGAGAGAAAAATTTTGAAATTCAAATGTTTAAAAAATGAATGTTAAAATAAATATTTTTAAAAGAAAGTAACATGTTACATTTATTTGCTTTTTAAAAATAATTAAATTGTATGGAATAAATATTTCTGGACATGAATATGTCCCCTCTTGTTCTTTTTATATAGAAACATTCATTTTGTGTGTTTAAGTATTTTTTTAATTAAATTTTTTAAAAAGGCATTTGAACCTCTTTTAATGGCTCACATGATTTTAGCAAAGAAATGAGCCATGAGAGCATTCTTCTTATATTTCTCTTAATTGCTATATTTGCACTTAAAAATTCTCATTTGGCTTGTCTTTTTATCAAGAATTTTTAAAAGTCCTCAATTCCATTTTTCCTCTGTAGAATTGTACAGAGTTTTGCCAAGTCATTTATTATTGGTGGCAAGCCTATATTCTTTGCCTTCTGTAATATATTCCAAGCTCTCTAGGTATTATATTGGTAACTGCTAATTCTTGTGTGATCTTGACTGTGGCTCCTTGGTACTTAAATTCTTTCATTTTGGCTGCTTACAGTATTTTTTCATGGATCTGGAAGTTCTGGATTTTGTTTCTGAGAGTTTTATATTTCCACTTTGCTTTCTGATTCTAAGAGATCTAGTTTTGTGATTTCTTGAAAGAAAATATCTAGGCCTTTTCCCCCCATGACTTTTAAGTAGTCCAGTGATTCTTAAATTATCTCTCCTCAATCTGTTTTCTCAGTCATTTGTTTTTGCTATAGCTTATATTTTCTTCTTTTTTTCCATCTTTTGACCTTTTTTTTTTAAAATATTTCTTGCAGTCATGTGAAATCATTAGCTTTTATTTATTTAATTTTCAGGAAATTTTTTTTCTTGGGCAAGGTTTTTTAATTTATGTCAAGATGTTAATTCCCTTCATTCTAATTCTCTTCTTGCTTCATCACTTCCAGGAATTCTAGCTGCATTTGTGTCCAAGTTCTATTTTGCTTTGAGGCTTTGCTATAGATATTTTGGAGACAATATCTTCTTTTGGGTTTATATCTTAAGCATCGAGATTACTATAATGGCTCTCTGTGGAGTAATGCTTTTTTGTTAGCTCATTCTTCCAGCCTGACTTCTATGTTAAGGCCAGGTTCTATGTACTTCTGGAAGGAATGTTTGAGCTTGTACCGCTACCACTTTCTTAGGATATTCAGTGCTCTGTTATTTCAGGAACTCAGAGACAACTCAGGCTGGGGACTTGAAAGCTTTCAGTGATCCCAAAGTGATCTGATTCAGGAGAAAAATCTGATCACTGACCCTCTAGTATGAACTCTGCAAATTCCTGACCTGGGTTTGGGCCTAAAAAATAGGTTTGTGGGCTGATCCATTTGGAGTTCCAACAGACTACTGCTAGATTCAGTCACTGTCGGTAAGTTGGAAAATTCTGCTGGCTCAGTGATGGAATTTCCCTTTGATACAGGATTCCTGCCTTAGTTATTCCTCTTCAGGGTCCTTTCAGTCCATCAGTCAAAAAACATTTATTAAGCATGTAATTTGTACCTGGCCAAAGACAGACTCTGACCTAAAGGAGGCCAGTGTTAATGAACAGGGACTGGAAATGTAGGAGGAGGTTAGGTTACAAAGGGCTTTGATTCAGAAGCCAAGGATTTTGTATTTAATAATGACAGTAATAGGAAGCCATTGGAGTTTATTTAGTGGGGGAGGCAGGGTGACAAAATTGTGTCTGTGTTTTAAGAAAACCACTTTAGTGTTTGAATGAAGGATATATTAGTGTGAGGAGAAACTTACCCACCAAGAGGCTATTGCAATAGCCCAGCTGTGAGGTGATGAGGACCTGCACTAGAGAGGTGGCTGCGTCAGAAAAGAGAAGGAGGTGTATTTGAGAGATACTGCCAAAGTAAAATCAACAGGCTTGAATGTTCAGACTGGATCAGAAACTTCATTTTTCTCCTTGGGTTAGAATTACACAACTGCCATTTGCTTTTGAACTTGCTCCTTGATAGGTATATAAACTATGGCTTATGCCTTTCCTTGGCTTAGGTGTCTTCCTTAGTTTAGTCTGGATTTGTAACCCAGAACAAGGTTACAAAGCTGCTAGTTTGCCCCATTCCTTCACTTTACACAAATTTATGTACTTTTCTGCTGAATCTGTGATATCTTCTTACCCTGATTAAGAGCCTCTTCTTCAGTTGAAATTCCCTATGCTAATGTTCTTGGCCAGAGCTCTTATCCCTAGTATCTTCAGACTTCTCTAACTCCCTATGCTAAGGATGGAAAAATGACTATTTTTTTTCTTGGCTTTCCTAATCAGAATCTTCTGGCACATTTTTTAGATCTATTTGTAGTAGTGAAGAGGAAGGGTGGTGAAAGCTCACTGTACTTTCTTTTCTTTTCTTTTAAAAAGCCCTTACCTTCTGCCAAAGCTGAAGAGCAGTAAGGGCTAGGTATCTGAAGTTAAGTTACTTACCCAGGGTCACACAGCTAGGAAATAACTGAGGCCAGATTTTATCCAGGACCTCCTTTCTCCAGGACTGAGCCATCTAGCTGCCCCTTCACTGCATATTTTTCTGCTATTGTGCCATCTTAGTTAATCTTCCTCTCCCAAAGACATGGAGTTGGGAGATGAAATACCATGTATGAGGAACAATCAGAAAAGCCAGTATGCTTAAGTGTTTATGAAAAAAAAAAGAATGTGTAATAAGTATAGAAAGACAAATAAGGACAGGTTATGAATGACTTTAAATGCCAAGCAATGGAGTTTATATGTAATCATATAGACCAGGGGTCGGCAACGTATAGCTCTCGAGCGATATCTGGCTCTTTCTGCAGGAGCCATAAAGTCGATTTTTTTTCAGGCGCTGTTACAGGAGCGGCACTGTGAGTACTGTTCGGCTCTCACGAAATTACATTTTAAAAAATGTGGCGTCTATGGCTCTCATGGCCAAAAAGGTTGCCGACCCCTGATATAGACAATAAGTAACCACTGGAGTTACTGAGTAAGATATGACATGGTCAGATCTGAACTTTGGGTAAAATCCTTTGCCTTTGGAAGATGGACTGGAAGGGGGAAAAGCTTAAGGTAGGGAGATAAACTAGGAGGCTTTTGCAATAGTTCTGGAAAGAAGTGACTGATAAAGGTCTGAATTAGAGTGATATTCATGTGATTGTAGAAAAGAGAACAAATATAAGAGATACTGAGGTGGTAGAAATGGCAACATTTGGCAACTGTTTGGATATGTGAAGTATGTGAAAGTGAAGAGTGAGTGATATTGAAAATATCTGGGTGTCTAGAAGGATATGGTACTCATAAAAGGGATGGGAAAGTTTGGAGGAAGGGTGGATTTGGCAGAAGGATAAAGACATGCCTATGGGACATCCAGTACAAAATGTCCAATAGGCAATTTGTGATGCATGACTAAAGATCAAAAGAAAGACTAGAACTGGATAGCTGAGAGTCTTCAGTTTAGAAATGATGATTAAATCTTTGTGAGTTAATAAAGCAACCAAGAGAAAAAAGAATAGAGGATAGAAATCCCAGGACCAAGCATTGGGGTACATCTATTGTAAGGACAAATGATATATGGATGATGATAAGATGGCAGGCTGGTATATGGATGATGAAAAGCAACAGTCAGACTAGTAAGAGAAGAACTCAGAGAGTAGCACATAGTCACAAAAACCCAGAGAGAAGAAAATATCTAGGTGGAGAAGATGATCAACAATGTCTAATGCTAAAGGAAGGTCAAGGAAGATACAGATGGAAAAATGATATAATGTAAATATAATATATAGATTTGGGTCTAAGTCTATAACAGATATAATATATATGTGTGTGTATATATGTACACACACACACACACACACACACATATAGTCAATGCAGATTTGGGTAAAAGGATACTATTCATAACTTTGGAGAGAGCAGTTTGGTTGAGTGATATAGTAGAAGCCATATTAACAAAAAGCTGAAAAGCTAATGAAAGGAAAGTAGAAGCAATGAACATGAAAAGCTTTATATAGAAATTAAACTGAAAAAGGAAGACCATACTGCATAGTAGCTTGTATAGATGATAGAGCCTAGAGAGGATTTTTTGTTTTCATTTTTTAAGGATGGAGATTTGAGAATGTAGACAATAGGAAAGAAACCAGTAGAGACAGAGATAGAAGATAAGGGTGAAAAAGATGATTCTGCTGATAATTTGCTAGAGATGAAAGGGCACATGTCAATGGAATGGAATCAAGGGCACATGTCAAAAGGTTAGTGGAAGGGGCAGCTGGGTAGCTCAGTGGAGTGAGAGTCAGGCCTAGAGACAGGAGGTCCTAGGTTCAAACCCGGCCTCAGCCACTTCCCAGCTGTGTGACCCTGGGCAAGTCACTTGACCCCCATTGCCCACCCTTACCACTCTTCCACCTATGAGACAATACACCGAAGTACAAGGGTTCAAAAAAAAAGAAAAAAAAGGTTAGTGGAGAGAGGTCACCTCTTTCTCAGAGCCTGGAATAAATGAAGAGATAATGGGGATAGTGTAAAGGGTTTATGAGATATATAGGAAAGGGAAAAAGGAGGAGGTCAAAGCAACAATGAAAATTATCTATATTTTCTCAGTAAAGTACAATGCAAGATCTTCATCTGTAAGAGTGAAGACAGGGCATAATATGAGATACTAGAGAAGATAATTTGGAACAGTGTCTTAGGAAGTAGAATAGAGAATCAATTAGGAGGAGCAAAATGATTCTTTTGCTACAAGGAGGATCCATTTGGGAGTAAAGAATACAAATTTGTAGTGAATCCATTCAGCATTTTCATGATTTACTCCAATTCTATTTAGCTGCATGGAATTAGGAGCAGAGGGCTGTGAGAATAGTCAAAGTATAATGTTGAAATAGTTCACCAAAAGGTTAATATGGGGAAGGGAAAACAGTGAAGTGAAAGAAGAGTTGAAAAGATGGCAAAATACTGAAGGACAGAAAGATTGCAAGTCACTTAGAAAACAAAGAAGAGGTTTAGAAAAAATAAAACTGCTATGGGCCAGAAATAAAAAAAAAAAGTACAGACTATAGTTCAGAACAAATGTGACTCGTTTTTGTTTCAGTAAAAGTAACTTTGCAATAAAAAGCAGTGAAACTAGTGTCTTTTCCTAAAAACAAGCTCAACTATTCTTTATTTTTTGTTTATTTATTTTTTAAAACACTTACCTTCCATCTTGGAATCAATACTGTGTATTGGCTCCAAGGCAGAAGACTGGTAAGGGTAGGCAATGGAGGTCAAGTGACTTGCCCAGGGTCACATAGCTGGGAAGTGTCTGAGGCTAGATTTGAACCTAGGACCTTCCATCTCTAAGCCTGGCTCTCAATGCACTGAGCTACCCAGCTGCCCCCTCAACTATTCTTTAAACCTATTTCTTTGTAAAGAAATCCCAAACCTGTTGTTTGCTAGTTTATTTCATTGAATATAAACAGCAACTTTTCTAGTCTTCATGAAATCTTCTCCTATAAGAGGTACTTCCCTAACTGGGCAGTCTCTCATAATGAACTTTGAACAATGTACTTGACAACCAGAGTGTAGCCTCAGGCCACAACAGATTAGAAATTCTATTAAGATCTAGTATGTCCACACCCACAAGAGGATGCCACCAGGAGGTAGGAAGACACATTTTGCCCTTTCCATCTCATTTTGTCCACTTAAGCTATAGGATCACAATTTTTCAAATACTTATTTAAGGATTGATTTTATCAGGCTTAGATTCCCTGAGGTCTGGTTAATTTTGAGACTTGCTCTTAGTCTGATCAAATTAGATTTGACATAGTTAATTTGGCACAGTCCATCTGTCTCAAGTAATTAAAAGGATTAGGCCCCAAATGGATCCTTGGAGACCATTGTAAAACTATTCAATGAAACAAATATGGTGCTGATACCTAAACCAGGAAGAACAAAAACAGAGAAAGAAAATTATAGAACAATTTTGTTAATGAATATTGATGCAAAAATCCTAAATAAAATACTAAGAAGGAGACTCTAACAATATATCATACATACAAAGATTATACATTGTATTCATTCCCCAATTGACAAATGGTCAAAGGATATGAACAAGCAATTTTCAGATGAAGAAACCAGCTATCAATATTCATATGAAAAAATGTTCTAAATCACCTTTGATTAGAGAAATGTAAATGAAAACAACACTGCGGTACCACTTCACACCTATCAATATGACAGTAAAGGAAAATGATAAATGTTGGGAGATGTGACAAAACAGGGACACAAATGCATTGCTGTTAGAGTTGTGAACTGCTCCAACCATTCTGGAGGGTAATTTGGAACTATGTCCAAAGGACTATTTAACAATGATCCTGTAATGCCACTATTGAATTTGTAACCCAAAGAGATCATAAAAAAGGAGAAAGGACCTATTTGTACAAAAATATTTATAGGAGCTTTTTTTTTTTTTGGTAGTGGCAAAGAACTGGAAATTGAGGAAATATCCATCAATTGGGAAATGGATTAACAAATTGTGGTATACATTAGTGTAATGATTAAAATTAATCTTAGAGATTGTATATTAAATTATAATTATTTATTAGTAAAGGTGAGAAAAAGAGAAAAAGAAAAATCATCAGGTTGCCCTCCCTGGGCAAGTCACTTAACCCCCATTGCCTAGTCCTTGCCACTCTTCTGCCTTAGAACCAATACGCAGTATTGGTTCTAAGACAGAAGGTAAAGGTTAAAAAAAAAAAAAACAACCCACTTCCACCTTCCCCAGATTCAACACCCAGCCAAGGTTTAAGCAGACCATTCAGCACCTGAGAGAAGGGAGAGCGCTCCTGTTCAGGAAGAGTTCCTTGCCAAAGAGAGCCAGATACTGCCTAGTCCCCTCTCCTTACAAGGCCAATTACATCACTCCTACTGTGTCTCTTTAATTGGACAGTCACCTGATTCATGGACTTCTGCCAACTCTTTCCAAAGACAGGATTCCAGTTGCCCAGAGGGCCCTTTAATCACATGATGTGGCATTTTGACTTAATGCACATGTGTAGGTAAGAGGTTACATTTTTATGTTAATTTTACACAGTGGTGATGGAACACTATTGTGTCATAAGAAATGATAAGTGAGATAATTTCAGAAAAATCTGGAAAGATGTACCCATGCAGAGTAAGCTAAGCAGAACCAGGAAAATATTGTTCACAATAACAGCAATATTGTATGATGATCAACTGTGAAAACTTGGCTACTCTCAGCAATGCAATGATCTGGGACAATTCTGAAAGATTTATGATGGTGAATGCTAACCATCTCCAGAGAAAGAACTGTTGGAGTCATATGATTGAAGATCAAACTATACTATCTTTTACATCAGTGTTTTTAGAGTTTTGCCTTGGGGTTTTAGTTTTGTATGAGTGTGCTCTTACAACAATGACCAATCTGGAAGTATGTTTTGCATGATAATACATGTATGGTCCAGATCATATTGCTTATCATCTCTGAGTGGCATAAAAATAATAGATGACTGTAAAATAATATAGGCAATCAACTGATTATGGGTTTATAAACTGATTTGATATTCTGCTTGCTGTGCTTGCAAAGTATTCAGTTTATATCAGTGAAGTGAAGCTCATAAGTGAATTTCCCTTCAGGGCCAGGTGCAAGGACGCTAAAGAGACTCTTGTTATAAAAAAAATAAAATATTTATTGAAAATATAAGGATAAAAAGGATTTCTAACTCTAAGGGATTCTAACTCCATCCAAATAAAACTCCCTAGTTCTGCAAGGAAATGCTTCTCCTGTTTTCACAGGCTACACTAATCCTTCCTGATCTGACTAACCCAAATTTTTACTATTCTAAATAAACTACAACTATTATCCTTACAATTCTTAACTTCACCTTCAAGTTATAAAAATAACAAAGGCTAGCTGGCTGAATCTCAACAAGAACCAAGTTGGGACTCTGAACCTTAATAGACTCAGAGTCCAAACCAACGACCAGGGTTTTCTTTGGTCTTCTCAGAGTTAAAATAATCTAAAACAGTAATAAATAGTCCCTAGTGTTTTCCAAGTTGGAAAAAGAAAACACTTAACTCCTTTAGGTCTTTCCCTCCTTTCCTTATACCTCAGACAGTGAAAGAGCGAGAGACAAAGATGTTACCTCCTCCAGGCCCTGAGAGAGGCAATTTGGAACTATGCCCATAGAGTGCTAAAAGATTGCCTGCCCTTTGATCCAGCCATACCATTGTTGGATTTGTACCCCAAAGAGATCACAGGGAAAAAGACTTGTACAAAAATATTTATAGCTATGCTCTTTGTGGTAGCAAAAAAACTGGAAAACAAGGGTATGTCCATCAACTAGGGAATGGCTGAACAAATTGTGGTATCTGTTGGTGATGAAATACTATTCTGCTCAAAGGAATAATTAACTGGAGGAATTCCATGTGAACTGGAAAGACCTCCAGGAATTGATGCAGAGTGAAAGGAGCAGAACCAGGAGAACATTGTACACAGAGACTGATACACTGTGGTAAAATTGAATGTAAAGGACTTCTGTACTAACAACAATGCAATGACCCAGGACAACTCTGAGGGATTTATGGAAAAGAACATTACCCACATTCAGAGGAAGAACTACAGGAGTCGAAACACAGAAGAAAAACAACACATGGGTTGATATGGACATGATTTGGGAAGTAAACTCTAAACGACCGCCCTAGTATAACTATCAATAATATGGAAATAGGTCTTGATAGATGACACATGAAGAAACCAGTGGAAATGTGCACTGGCTACAGGCGGAGGGAGGGGGGTGGAGTTGGTGAGGAGAGAGTAAGAACATGAATCATGTAACCATGGAAAAATTTTTTTTCTAAAAAATAAAATTAAAAAAAACATATAGAGGAAATAAAATGAAAGATGATAGGTTCTGACCTGCAAATAAATAAATAAATAAATGTCTGAACAAATAAATAAGTAAATAAATGAATGAGGCAGTGGTCATCAAAACAATATTGTACTGGCTAAGAGACAGAAGGGAGGATTAGTGGAATAGACTTGGGTTAAGTGACCTCAGCAAAACTGTCTATGATAAACCCAAAGATCCCAACTTTGGGGACAAAAATCCACTATTTGAAAAAAAACTGCTGGGAAAATTGGAAAACGGTATGGAAGAGATTAAGTTTAGATCAACATCTCACAGCCTACGCCAAGATAAACTCAGAATGGGTGAATGATTTGAATATAAAAAAGGAAACTATAAGTAAATTAGGTGAACAAAGAATAGTATACTTGTCAGATCTCTGGGAAAGGAAAGATTTTAAGACCAAGCAAGAGTTAGAAAAAATTACAAAATGTAAAATAAATAATTTTGATTACATTAAATTAAAAAGGTTTTGTACAAACAAAACCAATGTAACCAAAATTAGAAGGGAAACAATAAATTGAGAAAAATCTTTATAACAAAAACCTCTGACAAAGGTCTAATTACTCAAATTTATAAGAAGCTAAATCAATTGTACAAAAAAATCAAGCCATTCCCCAATTGATAAATGGACCAGGAATATGAATAGGCAATTTTCAGATAAAGAAATCAAAACTCAATAAGCACATGAAAAAATGTTCTAAATCTCTTATAATTAGAGAAATGCAAATCAAAACAACTCTGAGGTACCACCTCACACCTAGCAGATTGGCTAACATGACAACAATGGAAAGTGATAAACTTTGGAGGGGATGTGGCAAAATTGGGACATTAATGCATTGCTGGTGTAGCTGTGAATTGATCCAACCGTTCTAGATGGCAATTTGGAACTCTTCCCAAAGGGCATTAAAAGACTGCCTGCCCTTTGATCCATCCATACCACTGCTGGGTTTATACTCCAAAGAGATCATAGATAAACAGACTTGTATAAAAATATTTATAGCCACACTCTTTGTGGTGGCAAAAAATTGGAAAATGGGGGGATGTCCTTCAATTGGGGAATAGCTAAACAAATTGTGGTGTCTGTTGGTGATGGAACACTATTGCACTCAAAGGAATAATGAACTGGAGGAATTCCACGTGAACTGGAATGACCTCCAGGAATTGATGCAGAGTGAAAGGAGCAGAACCAGGAGAACCTTATACATAGAGACAGATACACTGTGGTACAATAGAATGTAACAGACTCTCTACTAGTAGCAATGATCCAGGACAATTCTGAGGGTCTTTTGAGAAAGAACCCAATCCACATTCAGAGGAAGAAGTACAGGAGTTGAAACACAGAAGAAAAACAACTGCTTGATCACATGGGTTGATGGGGATATGATTGGGGATGTAGACTCTAAACCAGGGGTCGGCAACCTTTTTGGCTGTGAGAGCCATAAACGCCACATTTTTAAAAATGTAATTTTGTGAGAGCCGAACAGTGCTCCCAGTGTATACTCCTGTAACAGTGTGCGCTCCTGTAACAGCGCCTGAAAAAAAATTTACTTTATGGCTCCTGCAGAAAAAGCCATATCTGGCCCTCAAAAGAGCCAGATATGGCTCGAGAGCCATACATTGCCGACCCCTGCTCTAAACAATCACCCTAGTGCAAATATCAATAATATGGAAATACGTCTTGACTATCCCCTGAGTATCACCACTCTAGGCTATATCTCTGACTATCTGGACTTTCTCTACAATGCCCCACAGTTCTTGTATGATTATTCCTACAAAGATTTTTTTCAAGAGAGTACTATGCTGAGTAATGATCAAGAAAAGAACAGAGAAACTACATTAAGTGTAATTCCACTGTGAATATGGGATTAATCCTACTATGCCCATTTCTAGATTTAATCACCAAAAGTGTAAATACCACCACTTAATCTTCAAGTGGGGGAGGTCTGTGACCCATGTGTGCAAGAGTGGGTGATGAATCAGAATTTACTGACTTCCCCCAGGCAGTCCTAAGCAAAGCCTTTGTTGTAATTGGTACATGTGAAATGGGAGGAAGGCACAGGAAGTGATGACAGAAATGGTCTTGATAAATTGCAAGGACTTCCAGGGAGCTGGGTCTCTTCAACCTTGAACTGGACCTGGAGGAGCTTTAGCTGACACCTTGGACTTGTTGGGACTGTTGTTAAATCTCTCCTTTTGAACTACCACGTGGTGAGTAAAAAAGACTGACTCCTTCTTGGATTATTCTGAAGGGACTCTCCTCTTAAGAGAGGCTTCGTGACTGAAGGCTTTGCTTTATTCATCCTTTGGCCCTTGGCTCAAGGCTGAGGCTCCTCTGCTTGAGAACTAATTAGCCCCGCCTGGGTTGAGCAAGGGACCAGAGTAAAATACTTAGTGTGTTAGGTTAGCTATATAGCCCTATCCTCTCTCTGATTTTCTTACTTTCACTCTCTCTTCCTATTTGTAAATAAACTACCATAAAGTCATTCTGACTTGAGTTTTTCATTAGAAATTGAATCAATTCCTTGGCGACCACCCCTTTGAATATTCAGTCTAACAATAATTTTTCCTTTTTACACCACTCAAAGAAATAGGCTGATGGAGCAGTAGGAGCCTGCTAGCACATTAACCAGGAACAATACAGAGAAACCTGTAGCCTATAGTTGTGTACACAGAGTAGAAAGATAGGAGTACAGACCAGGGGAGAGTCAAGTACCTGGAACATATAACTATCAACCCAAAAATCGGGAGACAGAAATGCACACCAAAATCGAACCAAGGACACCTAGAGCCTACAATTGTATCACTCTAATAATTCTAGAACATTGGACCTAGAATCAGAAAGACCTAAGTCCAAATCCAGTTTCAGACACTTACTAGCTGTGTGATCTTGGACAAATCACTTAACCTCTATTTGCCTTAATCCACTGGAGGAGGCAATGGCAAACCACTCTGGTACCCTTGCCAAGAAAATCCCATGGACAATATGGCCCCCTGGGATCACAAAGGGACACAATTGAACAAACTATTGAACAAGAACCCTGGACTAGGTTGGGAGTCAGGAGGGCATCTTAAAGCTAACAATGCCCCTAGGTTTCTGAAATTTTGTAGTTCAATGACCTGAACTGTCCCTGAGGTCCCTGACAAGCACAGGGCTCAGTATGAAAAGGTAGCATTGGCAATGCCATAATGATACAGAGCAGAACCAACAAGCTCTCTAATACAGCCCTAACTCTCATCTGAAATGTACTCGTTTTTCTTTGTATGTATAAGCCAACAAAACATAGCATGCCTTGCAATTATATTCCCATTTCTCAATTTTGTGCACACCAAAACTGGTTAGTTAGAAAGGTGAAAAAGTATCTCATACCAGGAGCACATTGTGCACAATAACAACAATATTATACCACGATCAACTGTGAAAGACTTTGCTATTCTCAGCATTACAATAATCTGGGACAATACAGAAAGACTTATGACAGGGAATGTTATCCACCTCCAGATAAAGAACTGTTGGAGTTGGAATGCAGATGAAAGCATATAATTTTTCACATTATTTAGAGTTTTATTTGGGGGATTTAGTTTTATAAGAGTATTCTCTCACAACAGTGACCAATTTGGAAATATGTTTTACATGAAAATACATGTATATTCCAGACTGAATTGCTTACCATCTTCAAGACAGGGAGGGGAGGAAGGGACAGAGAAAATTAGGATCTTATAACTTCAGGAAATGTATGTGGAAAATTGTTTTTAGATGTAATTGGGAAAAGAAAATATCTTTAAAATAAAAATAAAATAAAAAGGGGGCAGCTGGGTAGCTCAGTGGACTGAGAGTCTAGGTTCAAAGCCGGCCTCAGACACTTCCCAGCTGTGTGACCCTGGGCAAGTCACTTGACCACCATTGCCCACCCTTACCACTCTTCCACCTATGAGACAATACACAGAAGTTAAGGGTTTAAAAAGTAAAATAAAATAAAATAAAATAAAAAGAAAGTATTTCATATCAAATATGTGGCATTATTCCAGGAACATTTTTGAATGGGATAGGCTGTCTTAGAGAACTGGTCTCCCCCACATCATGAAGGATTACTCAATTCATGTCCTGGGAAGGCAAACTAACCCTGAGAACCTCCCTACATAAATCCATGTACAAAATTTGGAAGGTGTCTTGATTTTTTTTTGTTTTGTTTAAACTATTACACCAGCATTGATGAGAGAGGTCAGCATATATGGTCCACAGTTAATCATTCAAGAAATTCTAGCCCTCGAAGCATGTTTTATTTTGTTTTTCTCATTGAAGTGCTTCAGTCTGTTATACAATCTCATTTATCAATGACCAAAGTAAGGTTCTCTTGTGGATCCTCAGAGCAGAAATGATGGGGAACTCTCCCAAACTCACTGGGAGCTGATTTATTTAGACTCCTATCATAACGCAAGAGCTCTTCTAATTGTACCAAATAGTGGCCTCTTTCTAGACCTTTAAGTACATTACAGACTGAAACTGCTATCAGCTTTACACCAGAAGGATCTTATCAAGTCTTATTTACCTCTCTTAGGCAATAAGAACACTCAGGTGCTAGGCAGGTTTCTAAACTGTATCATTCAGATAGCTGTCCTCACAGAGCAATGAACAGAATGGGAAGAAATCAGTTAATAAAGTGTGATTTTGATAATTTCCTAGCATAACATAACAGTCACCTTCTCTACAATTTTAGGTTCTGCAATAGGATAGCAAGATGATCCCACTGTCATTCATATCATCAGGAACTATGGCTATACCTATTATCTTACAAAATGCAGTGTTATCATTAAGAATAGCATGCTCTGGGGGCAGCTGGGTAGCTCAATGGATTGAGGCCTAGAGATGGGAGGTCCTAGGTTCAAATCTGACCTCAGCCACTTCCTAGCTGTGTGACCCTGGGCAAGTCACTTGACCCCCATTGCCTAGCCTTATCACTCTTCTGCCTTGGAGCCAATACTTTGTATTGGCTCCAAGACAGAAGGTAAAAGTTTAAAAAAAAAAAAAAAGAATAGCATGCTCATCAAGGGTTAAGCAATTCTATGTTAATCATTACATACATTTTGTATAATAATATGTACACACATAAAAAAAAAAACCTTAAAGACTTCCTTCATATCCGCTTCAGGAGAGAATAGTAAAAAAGACATATAACAAGCCAACAATTATTTATTAAGAATTAAAACTACCAACAATCTCTTAATTGCCAAATGTAATAGTCTTTTCTCAATTCTCATCCTTCTTGACCCCTCTGCAGCCTCTAACACTACTGATCACCCTCTTCTGGACATTCTCTTCTCTCCAGGTTTCCAGGACTCTACAGTTTTCTTCCTGCCTATATGGCCACTCCACAATCTCCTTTGCTGGATCCTCCTTCAGATCATGCCTAATAACCTGGCAACCCACAGGCCCATCATCATACTGCTACCAATATGGTATAGGTCCTCATCAATTCATACCTGGACTGTTAGAACAGCATGCTGATGGGTCTGCCTGCCTCAAGTCTTTCCCCTACCAGTCCTTCATCTATTCAGTCATTAAAATGATTTTTATGTGATATAATTTGCCCCATTTTACTTCTTCCTTCCCATTTCTCTTAGTACAATCCTCTTTTTTGACTCTAGTTTTTTTACATATCGTCCAAAACAGCTTAGTACGATATCTTCTTCTAACTACTATAATAATGATAACAATTTTTAAGAGTTACAGATATTATCTTTCCATGAAGAAATATAAACAGTTTGACCTTGTTAAGCCCTCGGGAAGAAAAGGTGAGATATGTGGCAAGTTTCAACTGCATAATAGCCTTCAGCTTTGCTGAAGGTGCCTTCCATGTTTTCAGAGTTTTGCTCAATGGGGTTTCAGGGTTTGCTTCCCTTTTTTTCTCTTTCTTATTTACCTTTTTATGCTTCTCTTGAATTGTGTATTTGGACATCAAATTTTCTATTTAAGTCTGGTCTTTTCTTCAGGAATCTTATAAATCTATTTTTTTAAATGACCATAATTTCCCCTGAAAGTATATAGTCAGTTTTGATGGGTAAGTGGTTCTTGGTTGTAAACTCAGTTCTCTTGCCTTCCAGAATATCATATTCCAAACCTTGCAATCCTTCAATGTGAAGCTGCCAGATCCTGTATAATCCTGATTGGGGCTCCACGATATCTGAATTATTTCTTTCTGGCCGTTGCAGTATTCTCTCCTTGGCCTGGAAACTCTTGAACTTGGTTATAACATTACTGGGAATTTGGATATTTATTGTAGGAGATGATCTGTGGATTCTTTCAATATCTATTTTGCCCTCTTATTCAAAAATATCAGGGCAGTTTTCTTGGATAATTTCTTGTAATATGATTTCTAGGTTTTCCTTTTTTTTTTTTTTGTGGTCATGACTTTCAGATAATCCAATAATTCTCTAATTGTCTCTCTTGGATCTATTTTCCAAGGTGGTTGTTTTTTCACTAAGATATTTCATATCTTCTTCGATTTTTCATTCTTTTGATTTTTTAAATTGTTTCTTGGTGTCTCATGAAATCATTACCATCTATTTGCCCAACTCTAATTTTTTTTAAAGACTGAGTTTCTTCCGTGACCTTTTGATTCTCCTTTTCCATTAGATTCATTCTACTTTTCATGGTGATTTTTTCTTGAGTTTTTTGCCTCTTTTTCAAGTATGTCAATTCTGATTTTCAAACCACTTATTTCTTCATTGGCTATTTGAGCTTCTTTTTCATTTTGCCAATTTTGCTTTTTAAGCTATTATTTTCTTTTTGCATTTCTTTTTCCCATTTTTTTAAACCTGTCTGAATTGATTTTTGAATTCCTTTTTAAGTTCTTCCAGTGCTTGCTACCAATTCTCAGAGTTTTTTGAGATTATGCATGTGTTTGCTTGTATCTTTCCATCTCCTGTTGCTTCTTCTGTTCTTTGCTCTTTTTCCCTGTAGAAATTTTCAAGGTCAAGAGTGGAGTGGGAAATCTGTATGTTACTGGCCATTTCTGTCTTAGCTTCTGAATCACAGGATTTTGCCCTGGGACTGTCTTCACTGCCACTGCAAAAACTTGAGAGCACCCAGTACTATGGACCTCTGGACCTCACTGGCAGGGCCTGTGGCTCCCAGGAGTGGGTCTAAGGTGTTCTTTTGTTGTTGTAGCCTGCAACCCAGGATCCTGAAGTTGCCTACACCCTGGTTCTGAATCTTACAAAGAGGCATGTCTGCCTTTTCTGTTTGCAATTTTTCTTCCAATTCCCCCTTATATTATGGAAATCCACACTCTCTGCCTGCCTTTCACATTGAGTTCAGTGGGAGAGTCCCCTCATTTGTCCTGCTTTCACTCCTCTCCTTTTGAGGCACCTTTTAAAGATTAGTTTGTGTGGGAAAGCAAACCCTGAAACCCCATCAAGTAAAACTCTGGAGACATGGAAGGCACCCTCAGCAAAGCTAAAGGCTATTATGCAGTTGAAACTTGCCACATATCTCACCTTTTCTTCCCAAGGCCTATAGCCTCAAGCTCCTCTTCCCTTTTACCCTGCAAAATCACTGATGTATGTATTTCCTTGGGAATCTAAACTAGGCTGTTAACATGTTGAATTATTATTCTATAGAAATCATTGTGTAGATTCAATGAGGTAAACAGATTACATTGTATCACTTTACCAATCATTTATTTTCATTGTGTAGGTAAAAACTTGTGGAAAATCCCCAGTTTGCTTTCTCCCCATATAAAAATAGATGTAGCTTTCAATAAACTTGTTTTTGGTTGCTGTTGGTGCTTCTAGCCTTCCTGACCCCATATGTCTCATCCTTCCTACCACACCCCATTCTTCTTACCCCTTCGGGACCCCCTGACAGGTTTGGAAGAATATTCAGAGCAGTTTCAGGCTTTCACTGCTACTAAGCCATCTTGGCTCTGAAATGATTTTTCTAAAGCACAGGTCAAACTATGCCATTCTTCTACTCAATAAACCTCAGGAGTTCCCTATTGCCTCCAGGATTAAATAAAAAATCCTCTGCTTGGCATGTAAAGTGCTTTGTAATATGGCTCCCCAGCCCATCTTTCTAGTCTTCTAACACCTTATTTCCCTTCACATATTCTTTATTTTGTGACAATGACCTCCTTGCTCTTCCTCACTTCATCTCTCAGCTCTGGGCATTTTCTCTGTCTGATGCCTAGAATGCTCTCTCCCTGCATCTCTGCCTTCTAGCATCCCTGTTTTCCCTCAAATCACAGTTTTTAAAACCCTGCCTTCTATAGAAAACCTTTCTCAGTTCCTTTTAATTTTTTTTTAATTTTAAACCCTTAACTTCTGTGTATTGACTTATAGGTGGAAGAGTGGTAAGGGTAGGCAAGTGACTTGCCCAGGGTCACACAGCTGGGAAGTGTCTGAGGCCAGATTTGAACCTAGGACCTCTCATCTCTAGGCCTGGCCCTCAATCCACTGAGCTACCCAGCTGCCCCCAGTTCCTTTCAATTTTAGTGCTTCCTCTCTGTTATTTCCAATTAATCCTGTATAGGACTTGTTTGTAGAGAATGTTCTGCATATTTTCTCCTCTAATAAAGTGTGAGCCCTTTGGGACTGTCCTTTGCCTTCCTTTGAATCCTCAACACTTAGCATAATGCTAGGATATAACAGGCACTTAATAAATGCAACTAGGTGGCAGAGTGGATATAGCCTGGACCAGGTTCAGATTCAGCCTTATACTCTTACTGGCTGAGTAACCCTAATCTTTTTAATCAGTTTCCTTAGTTATAAAATGGGGCTCATAATAGCCCCTGCATCCCAGAATTATGGTGAGAATCAAATAAAATCATATTGAAAAGTGTTTTGCATAGTGCCTGGCATATAGTAGGTGTTTAAGAAACGCTTGTTTCCTTTCTTCCTCTTCAAGTGTAGGTCCTGGGAGGAACCATCCAATCAAAAGGAATGGCTGCACAGGTAGAATTTACTTTTAAAGTGGTGAATTCCAGGCCTCATTGGGTCTTCCAAGCTGGAAAGCATGGCAGAAAAGTCCAAGTGTAGTCTCATAAGAAAAAATGTTGTTAGGTAATAACAAATCTCATGTTCCTACTTATACCTTACTGATAGAAAGGCAATCAGCAGGAATTAGTATATCACTCTTTTGTCCTAAAGACAGTAGATGTTTCCACAAGGTTTCCACCTTTGGTCAGCAGACAGGCTAAGAGCATAGGCAACCTTTAATTCTGTTTCCAGCTCCATAGAAGTAAAAAGTTTTTAACACGTGAGATACATAAACTCAGTATTGGATAGAGTAACAACTAATATTCTGGGATAGATACTATTTTTATTTCCATTTCACAGTTAAAGAAACGAAAGCTGATGAAGTTGAGTGACTTACCCAGGGTTATATAGCTCAAAAAAAGTGTGCATGGTCAGATTTGATCTTTGCCCTTCCTGCTCCACATGTGGCATTCTATCCATTGTGCTACCAAGATTCTTAATAATAATAAAAGATATTATTATAATATATGACAAAATGTATAATATAAATTAAAATAAAATATATAAGATAATAAAGTAAGAAATCTAAAGTATAAATTTTGATAGATAACAAAAATATTTGGTTGCAAAAGTCCTTCCATAAACATCACTTATACTTATCTACCTATAGAGAAAGAATTAATAAAGTCTGAATGCAGATTGAAGAATATTTTTTTCACTTTTAATATTTATCTTGCTTTTATATTTGCAACATGGTTAAAATGGAAATGTTTTGCATGATTTCACATTGTAATGACTGCAATTCTTGAGAAGCTGTATTTCTTAATTTTAAATTAATTTATTAATCAATTGTTCAACAAAATCTAAAATGGCTAGTAGACTTCCTCTACAATCAAAATGGGCACCAATGAGAGAGGTCAGGACAAAAGTAAAGTGGAGGGCTCCAAGAGAATAAGACAAAAGAGAGAGCCCCCAGAACCTTCCAAGCATGCATATATATATATATCCCTTATGACCCCATCCTTCAGTACCTCACCTGGACTTTCAAGACTTCTCTGATCACTAAATAGCCATGAGGAAGTTTACTTAGAGACTCTGACTCCTCCCTCATTACATCACAGGAGAAGTAGGGTCTTAAGGACACCAATAGGCCCTTTTCTTCTTTGACATGTGGCTGGGTCACTATAGTGCAAAATGGTGGCTAGAGCGTGTTGATTTCATTACCTAATCTCTCAAGTGGGTCAAGTAGATGCTCAGTGGCCCTAAATCCTGTAATCCTTTTATCTAAACAAAAGAAGGGAGGACTGAACCCAGTTTTATAGCCTAGAGCACTGGTTCCCAAACTTTTTTGGCCTACCGCCCCCTTTCCAGAAAAAATATTACTTAGCCCCCTGGAAATTAATTTTTTTTTAATTTTAATAGCAATTAATAGGAAAGATAAATGCACCTGTGGCCATCACTGCCTCCCTGGATCACTGCAGCACCCACCGGGGGTGGTAGCACCCACTTTGGGAATCACTGGCCTAGAGGAAGAAAGTATTTCAGTCTTAAAATTAAACTGTTTTTGAGGGGCAAAGGGGAAATCAATTCACAAAAGATATCATGATTTAATATTAATTTTCCACAACATGAATAATTGATATCACATTGCTTGCCCTTTCAGTGGATAAAGGAGGGGCAGAAGGGAGAGAGAGAATTCAGAACTTGACATTTTTTTCAAAGATGAATATTAATATAAACAAATAGTTTTTTTAAGTCCTTCAGCAGTTTCCCTTCAAGCTTCTTTGGTAGTGAGGCAAGCTTCAACTCATCCTGAAATAACAATAATAATAATGATTAACATTTATATAGCACCTGCTATGTGCCAGGCACTGAGCTAACACTTTTTTTACAATTATTATCTATTTGATCTTCATCCCTATTTTACAACTGAGGACACTGAGGCAAAAAGAGATTAAGTGATTTTCCTAAGGTCACACATCTAGTAAGTCTCTAGGGATGTACTTGAATACAGGTATTCCTGACTCTGGGTCTAGTTCTTTCTCCTCTGTGCTATCTATGGTATAATAATAGTACAGTATTCATAACTATAGCATTTAGTCATTTAGATGGGGAAAAAAGAACCATTAGACATACTGCTATCTTTTTTTGTGATTCTGAGAGTTCTTTATTTTTTAAAAAAATTTAAGTTTATTTATTTAATTAATTTAGAATATTTTTCCATGGTTACATGAATCATGCTCTTTCCTTCCCCTCCTGTAGCCAATGAGCAATTCCACTGCGTTTTACATCTGTCATTGATCAAGACATATTTCCATATTTTTAATATTTGCACTAGGATCTAAACTGCATTTAGAGTCTACATCCCCAGCCATAGTCCCATCAAACCATGTGATCAAGCAGTTGTTTTTCTTCTGTGTTTCTGCTCCCACAGTTCTTTCTCTGGATGTGGGTAGTGTTCTCGCTCATAAGTCCCTCAGAATTGTCCTGGATCATTGCATTGCTGCTAGTAGAGAAGTCCATTACATTTGATTGTACCACAGTGTATCCATCTCTGTGTATAATGTTCTCTAGGTTCTGCTCCTTTCACTCTGCATCAATTCTTGGAAGTCATTCCAGTTCATGTGGAATTCCTCCAGTTCATTATTTCTTTTAGCACAATAGTAATCCATCACCAACAGATACCACAATTTGTTCAGCCATTCCCCAATTGAAAGGCATCCCCTCATTTTCCAATTTTTTGCCACCACAGAGAGTATGGCTATAAATATTTTTATACAAGTCTTTTTCCTTATTATCTCTTTGGGGTATAAACCCAGCAGTGGTATGGATGGATCAAGGGGCAGGCAGTCTCTTAATGCTCTTTGGGCATAGTTCCAAATTGCCTTCCAGAATTGTTGGATCAATTCACAACTCCACCAGCACATACTGCTATCTTTTTACTTGGTTTTGTTTCCCAGCATTCTGTGCCTGGAAGACGAGGCAGGAGGCAGCTCCAGAAATACTGTTTTGCATTTACTGACCAATTTTTTAGACTATAGCAAAACTTATTTCCCTTCCTTTCTCATATGCCTTTTTAAAGGAGCAGCTCAAAGGGAAGATCACACTAGGCAGAAATAGGCCTGTCTAGTAAAAAAAACAAGCTCTTCTAGGCTGGGTAAAGGAAACTGAGAAAGAGGGAATATACAGTAAAATTTTTGCCTGAGGAAGAGGAAAAGAAGAAAAGACTATGCAGTGTTGGTTCAGCTTGAGCCAACAATTTTTAAATGTCCTAAACATTTCTGGAGGATGGCCTTGGATTATACTTCTGAAAAATCCCTCTGTTCAGTCTTCATGAGGTCAACAAAAACTAAGGTGCAAAGTTTGTTAACTGGATTTTTTAATTTAACGTCTACAGAGGCAGCAGAGGCAGCACCTAGAGCCAGAAATCCCTGTGTTTAAATCAAACTTCAGACACTAACTGTGTGGACACTCCAAAAGATACTTCATTTGTTTGTCCCAGTTTTCTGACCAATAAAAAGCTGGGGGGAGGGTGGGGTTTGCACAGGATAAGAATTTCTATAGTACCTATTATATGCCAGGCACTTTTATAAATACTATCTCTTTTGATCCTAACACAATGCTGGGAGATAGGTACTATTATGATTTCCCACTTTACAGTGGAGGAACCTGAGGCAGAGATTAAATGACTTGCTCAGGGTCACATAGCTAGTAAGTGTCTGAGGGTCCTGCCTCCTAGGATAGTTGTGAGAATCAAATGAGCACTTAGCCCAGTACCTAAGATATGTTAGGTGTTAAATACCACTTATTCCCTTCCCCTACTGTTCAAACCAGTCTTCTGTGAAAAGGTGCACATTCACTAGGGGAGGAGAGCCTACTGCCTATTGTCTGGGGCTATTATAGGCTGTTACAAAAGTCATTTGATACAAGTTTAGAAAAAAGGTCAACTGAAGAGGTCACTGAAGTATACTTTTTTTTTAAACATTTATTAATATTCATTTTTAACATGGTTACATGATTCATGCTCCTATTTTCCCCTTCAACCCCCCCCC
>NC_058134.1:291915047-291931388 GCF_016433145.1 Gracilinanus agilis | reverse complement strand
AAGGAAGAAAGGAAGAAAGATACTATAAACAAATTAAGGAAACATGGAATACTTTACCTTCAGACTAATGGATAAGAGAAACATTTATAACCAAACACAAGATAGAGAACATTACAAGAAGTGAAATCAATAAATTTGATTACATTAAATTAAAAAAGGTTTGTACAAATAAAATCAATGCATCCAAGATTAGATGAGAAACAAAAAAGGGGGGGCAGAATTTTATAGCAAGTGCCTCTGAAAAAGGTTTCATTTCTAAAATATGGAGATAACTGACTCAAATTTATAAGAACATAAAGCATTCCCCAACTGATAAATGATCAAAGGCTATGAACAGGCAGTTCTCAAATGATGAGATAATCATATGAAGAAATGCTCCAAGTCACTATTGATTGGAGAAATGTAAATTAAAACTCAGAGATATCAATCACCTCACCCCTATCAGATTGGCTAATATGACCAAAAAGAAAAATGGCAAATGGAGGGGATGTTGGTGGAACTGTGAACTGATATAGCCATTCAGGAGAGCTATTTAGAACCACACCCAAAGGACTCTAAAACTATGCATACCCTTTGACCCAGCAATATCACTACTAGGATTGTATATCAAAGAGATCAGAGATAAGGGGGAAAGAGTTATATATACCAAAATATTTTAGCAGCTCTTTTTGTGGTAATAAAGAATTGGAAACTGAGAGGATGCTCATCAATTGAGGGATGGTTGAACAAGTTGTGGTATATGGTTGTAATGGAAAACTATTGTGCCATAAGAAATGATGGCCATAAGAGATTATTTCAGAAAAACCTAGAAAGACATGAACTGAAGCAAAGTGAAGTGAGCAGAACAAAGAGAAGGGTATATACAGTAAGAGAAATATAATATGATAATTAACAATGAAGGACTAAACTATTATTAGCAATGCAAGGCTCCAAGATAACTCCAAGGAATTCATGATGAAAAAGGCTCTCCACAGCCAAAGAAGGAACTGTTGGAGTTTGTAATGGGCTTAGCATAGTGCCTGGCACAAACTAGGTACTTAATAAATACTTGTTTCCTCCCTAGCTCTAATTCCAGCTCCCTGTAAGAGAAACAAGCCTAGCTCTAAAGTTGTGGCCATTTCTATCTTGCTATTCTCCTCTCTTTTCAGTGAAGACTAAAATATTTTCTTAAATGTGTACTACCACCTTCAGCAGTCTTGGGTAACTATTTGTTGCATGCATAAATGCTCTTATAAATGTTCTAGTGCCATATCTTCATACATTTCTTATACTCTTTTAATTAAGGCCCAACCTTATACTGTCACTACAAAATTCTCTTTAATTCTTTTTTTTTTACCAGTTACTGACTCTAATTAACCCAGATTGATTATTTCTAATCAAAAGATTGTCTTTCTCTTTGTATAGATTCAGTAGTTTGTTACTTTACCCTCATTTTTTCAATCTTATGTCTCTATTTTCAAAAAGGCAGAGTTTCTCTTTTTTGCTTAATAAATCACTTCCAATTTGTTCTTAAAAACCTAGAATTGCACAGTTTATTCTAATTCATTTAGGGAGGGGCAAGCTGCCCTTCTGGTTTATTAACTCCTTGCCCTTCCGTATTAATAATGACTCTGAAGGACTTAAGAACAATGATCAATGCAGTAGCCAACCATGATGCAGAACAATAATGAAGCATATTTCTCAGATCTGGGCAGAATGAAACGTGAATTTTCCAACATGGCCAGAGAATTCATTGTGTGGGAAAATTATAAATTATAACTCAAAACTTGCTTCTACTAGAGTGAAATTTATTTTAAAAAGCAAACAGATAAACTTTGACCTTTTTGGATTTCTCTTTCAAAACAGAGATGCTTAGGCTTAGACATTTTTAATTAATAAATTGTCTCTTGTATATTTGTACCCCAAATGCATAATACTGATTTTTTTTCCTTCCAGGAATTTAATTTGTTGAATTCAGCATAGACTTTGTTTTTGTTTTTAATTTATTCATTACCTAAACATATATATTTTAACAATACCAACTTATGCTTAATGGAATTCTCTCTTTCTGTTCTTTGTATATGGAAATTTCATGGTTGTGGGGTATCATTCTCAGAATAACAAACATTTCAAAAAATAAAACAAAATCATATAGCCCCAGACTACTTCCTGACAAACATTGTGGCATACCACTTGTTGCACTCATGTTGCGCTGTGTGGCCAAAGGAAGGATAAAAACCAATAAACCCAAGATAACATTTCTACCTTCCACATGGCTAATTGAGCAATCCCAAGAGAGGGATAGCTAATCCTGAATTACGGTCACCTTGGGTAAATGCCTGGCCAGTACAATGAATTGGCTTGGTTTTTTTTGGTCTTCTTCCTTATTAAACGGTGCTTTAAATTTTGTTTTCTAAGGGAAAGGGCTTCAAAGAAGAAAAAGACATCTGGAAGTTCTTATCCTATTAAGAGTCTAAGAAAGGCCTTTTCAAGGTTCTCTACATTTCCACTGTCTCGATTATTATGGATAATTACAGAACAAAATGTAGGATTATTGTGGGTTGGAGATCAATACAGAAAAATTGTACAATACAGAAAAATTTCTTGTGCTGCTGACAGAAATTTTATTTTAAAAATGGGGAAACTTGATTTTCTGTTCCAAGAAACATACTTGACTATTCTTTAAGCTTATTTCTTGGTAACCACATGTCCCACATCTATTGTTTAACTTATCACACTGCATATAAGGAACATTTTCTTCTGCAGTCTGATAGAATACTCTCTTAAATGATAACTACACAGTCGTTAATAATAAACTTTGTTCTTACCTGGCAACCAAAGAATGGCCTTAATTTGCCACAATAAAGGCTTAAGGAGAGATGAAACAACAGAAGGTCAAGAACAGAAAAAGGAATTCCAGAGTTCTTGGTCATGAAAATGGAACAACTATGGATAAAGAGTGTTACCATTCTTGGGTGTATAGGAGAGGTGGAATATGAAAGTAGCCCGTGAGAACTGAAAAGACTGAGGATCTGGAAGAGAAGTGTTCTGAAGGGATACTCCCATAGTTCGAGGACAAGAGTTGTGGTAGAGAGGAAAAATATGAGGTAGGTACTTCATGAACTTTATGAAAAAGGAAAGACAATGACCCAAGAGTCAGTAGGATAACAGCCACCAGGACACAGATTGGGTGATGCATTTAGGTAGAGTGAACTTTATCTATATTTATTCTCATAATAACTTTAGGAAGTAAGTGCTATTCTCACCTGAATCTTATAGATGAGGAAACTGAGGCAGAAAACATTTAACTTGCCTAGAGTCTCACAATTAGTGTCTGAATTCAGATTTGAACTCAGGAAGAGACTTTCTGACTCCAGGCCTGGCATTCTATCTACTTGAGTCATCTAGCTACCCCAATAAAGATTTTTTTTTTTCAGTCACATCCGATTCCTTGTGACCCTACTTGGGGTTTTCTTGGTAAAGATACTGGAATGACTTGCCATTTCCTTCTCCAACTCATTTTACAGATGAAGAAACTGAAGTAAACAGAACTGTGACATAGCTATTAAGTGTCTGAAGGCCAAATTTGAACTCAGCGTATTTCTGAATCCAGGCTCCACACTCTATCCACCACTTTGCTGCCTTACTATCCCTCTTAAAGACACAGAGAAAGGTAAAAGTTAGTCCCTGACCTTGAGGAACTCACAATCTAATAGGGAAGAAAAACTGCAAATAACTATATGCTAACAAACTATGTACAGGATAAATTGGCATTAGAATTAGGAAGGATCAGAAAAGACATTCTGTGGTAGGTGGGATTTTAATTGTGACTTGAAGGAAGCCAAGAAAACAAAGAGAGGGAGATGAGGAGGAAGAGCATTTCAGGCATGGGGAAATGGTTAGAAAAAAATACCTGAAATGAAGAGATGGAATATCTTGTTTGTGGCATAATAAGAAGGCCAGTGCCACTGGATCAGAGTATGTAAAGAGTTAGAAGATTGGAAAGGATGGGGGTGGGGACAAAGTTATGAATATGACAGAGAATTTTCTATTTGATCCTGGAGGTTCTAAAGAGCCACCGGAATGTATTGACTAGGAGCAAGGTAACAAGGTCAGAACTGTTCTTTAGGAAGACACTTTTGACACTTAAACTGAGGATGGACTGGAGTCAGGAGAAATTTGTGGCATGAAAACCAACTAGCAGGTTATTGTAAATATTGTAAATATTCCAAGAATGAGGAAATTAAGATCTGCATGAAGGTGGTGGCAGTGTCAGCAGAGAGAAGGGAGCATATCTGAGAAATAGCATGAAGGTAGAATCTATAGGCCTTGGAAATATATTGGATATGGGGTGGGGAAGTCAAAGATGACACCTAGGTTGCAAGAATGGGTTAGCAGGATGAGGCTGATGTCCTCATAGTAATAGGGTAGTTAGAAAGGGAAGACAGTTGGTGGGAGGGTGCAGATAATGAATTCAATTTTGGGTATGTTAAATTTGAGATGTCTATTGGGCATGAAGTTCAAGAAGTCAAACAGGCAATTGGAGATGGGAGACTAGGGGTCAGCAGAGGGGTTAGGGATGGATAATAATAGCATCTACCTCACAGGGTTGTGATGAGGATCAAATGAAATAAAAACTGTAAATTACCTGACACCTAGTTAGTGCTATATAAATGTTACCTATTGCCATTATTTTAAGTAATTTGAGAATTGTCCTCATGAAGATAACTAAATTTATAGAAATTTATGATATTTCTAAGTAAAATAGAACAGAGGGAGAAGAGAAAGAAGACAACTGAGTCCTGTGGGACGGACACCCAAAGTTAGGTTGGATGATGGTAATTAGATCTTTAGTAACTTTGGAGAGAGTAGTTTCAGTTGAATGATGAAGACAAAAAAGCTAGATCATAGAGTGTAAGAGGGAGATTTTTAGGTAATTTATAGATATGAATTTAAAATGTGGCCGCCAGGAATCAACAATTCAAATTGATTCCGTAATTAAATCAGACCCAAGTCAGCATTGGGTTAGGCAGTTTATTTACAATTAGGATGGTAAAGGTATGGGAATAAAGAGAAAGGGAGAGGCTAGTCCAGGCCTGCGGAGGCTTGGATGAGAGAGAAGGTTAAAAGGCTAAATAAATTAGGCTGCAAGCCACAAGGCCTAGCAACCAGATAGGCTATTGCCTACTTAAGGCAGAGTTTGGAAGCGGCCTAGGTAGGCCAAGGAAGTCAACCTAACTTACCCACGTGACAATACAGAGTAGATGCTGCCTGAGGTCTCAAGGGAGGTCTTTCAGCACCAAGTTCAAAGCGGGAACTGCCTCCACAGGAAGTAACCAACATACTTAAAGAGATAGCGTCCACCTCTAATTCAAGTAGACAAATGGCTGCACTGATTTTGGACTGCCCAAAGGGCCGTCCCTTGTTCTTGATTTGTTACTTATTGTCAGGAGTGGGTAACTCATCTCCCCTCCCCATTAAGGGAGGTGAGGATTACATCATTTCTATGCCTAGGGTAAGCAGATTTTTGACTATGAATCAGCTAGAGTTAATTCCATTTACACAAGAGCTAAGAAAAAGGTGAGAGGGGCAGCTGGGTAGCTCAGTGGATTGAGAGCCAGGCCTAGAGAGAGGAGGGCCTAGGTTCAAATCTGACCTCAGACACTTCCCAGCTGTGTGACCCTGGGCAAGTCACTTGACCCCCATTGCCCACCTTTACCACTCTTCCACCTAGGAGCCAATTCACAGAAGTTAAGGGTTTAAAAAAAGAAAAGAAAAGAAAAAGGTGAGAGGAAAGGAAGTGGAGATTATCAATTGCAAATGTTTTTTTTTTCAAAAATTTTAACCCAAAAAGGAAGGAGAGATATGAGACAATAGTTAGTGGGGATTGATGAAGTGAGGGGTTTTTGCAGATAGAGGAAACATAGGTATGTTTATAGGCAATACAGAAGTAGTCTCTTCCTGACAGTAAGTTTCGAGTTTTATCCACACACCTTCTAGCTACCATCAGATTCTTGGCTGTACCCTAACCCCACAATCTTAGAAAATCAGATAAAAAAATCACTAGTACTGCAGTGGTAACTCCACTTTCCAAAATCCACAATAATCTCTCTTACGGCTTGGAGGACTACAAAACTCAAAATCCAATTAGGCTGCAGAATTTTGTCCTCAATAACAGAGTTCAGTCTCATCTCATGTTGCCTCATATGCTTTCTGCCACTAACTCTGTCCCAAGTCCTTCTTGCAAAGGCAAACATCCATATGCACATCCCATTCCATCTGATCTCCTCCAAAGGATTGCCCCACCTCTCACTTATCTTCAGCCTTTTCCCATCTACTGTCTGCTTCCCTACTACCTACAAACATTCTCATGTTTCCCTCTTCTTCAAAAAACTCCTTGCTTATTTTCAGATAAAGAAATCAAAACTATCAATAAGCACATGAGAAAGTGTTCTAAATCTCTAATAATTAGAGAAATGCAAATGAAAACAACTCTGAGGTACCACCTCACACCTAGCAGATTGGCTAAAATGATAGCAGGGGAGAGTAATGAATGTTGGAAGGGATATGGCAATAATGGGACATTAATGCATTGCTGGTGGAGTTGTAAACTGATCCAATCATTCTGGATGGCAATTTGGAACTGTGCCCAAAGAACTCTAAAAGGCTACCTGCCCTTCAAGCTAGCCATAGCATTTCTAGGCTTGTACCCCAAAGAGATCATAGATAAACAGACTTGTACAAAAATATTTATAGCCGTGCTTTTTGTGGTGGCAAAAAACTGGAAAATGAGCTTATGCCCTTCAATTGGGGAATGGCTGAACAAATTGTGGTATATGCTGGTGATGGAATACTATTGTGCTCAAAGGAATAATAAATTGGAGGAATTCCATGTGAACTGGAAAGACCTGGAATTGATGCAGAGTGAAAGGTGCAGAGCCAGAAAAACATTGTACACAGAGACTGATACACTGTGGTAAAATCGAATGTAATGGACTTCTGTACTAGCAGTAATGCAATGACCCAGGACAATCTGGAGAGATTTATGGAAAAGAATGCTACCCACATTCAGAGGAAGAACTACAGAAGTGGAAACACAGAAGAAAAACAACTGCTTGAACACATGGGTTGATGTGGACATGATTGGGGATGTAGACTTGAAAGGACCACACCAATGCAACTATCAATAATATGTAAATAAGTCTTGTTTGATGACACATGTTAAAACCAGTGGAAATGTGTGTTGGATATGGGGAGGGTGAAGGGGAAAGTAAAAACATGAATCATGTAACCATGGAAAATTTAAAAAAAAAATATTTAAATTAAAAAAAAAAACCCTAGTTGATACTTCTGTCTTTTCTGCTCTTTGCAACTTAACTTCTTGCAAAGGCCATCTATAATGGGTACCTCCACTTTCTTCTCATTCTCTTCTTAACCCCTTACCCAAGGTTGTAATCAACATTTTGACCTCATCATTCATGGTCATGGAACTGCTCTCTCCAAAGTTACCAATCATCTTTTAATTCCAAAATCCAATGGCCTTTTCTTATCCTTGTTCTTCTTGACTTCTCTACACCTGTCAATACTGTTAATTACTTTTTTCCTTGGTCCTCTCTTCTCTCTAGGTTTTCAGTTTCCCACTCACTCCTGCTTTTCCTCCTATCTATCTGACTTTCTGGATTCTCATCCAGGTCATGTCCACTGTCATCATCAAAAAAAGGTAAACTAAGCTACAAAATTCTGAGCACTCTCGATTTATTAGTAAAGCCCAAATCTACCAATAAAAAAGATCTCAACTTCTCCCACAAAGCTAAGATCTTGAATGAGAAGGATAGCCTTCTTTTGTAGTTTTAGAGAATACAGAACAAAGAACAGAACTTATAGGCAAGGAATAAGTCATGATTAAGATGATAAGAGCTCTATATCATGAATGGCAAAATCAATATGACTGGTTAAGAGCTGAAGTCTGGTGGTTGTGTCAATAGGATTGGTTCAAAATTAGGAACGAACCCCCTCTTCTCTCCTATGACTAAGAAATGTTCAATGTTTGAGACTACCTACAAAGTTAAAGATAGTAAAACAGAATTCTTTGGATGACAAACTAGACATCCTTGAAGGATAGCTTGGTGGTGTAAAGATATTAGACCAGACTCCCTGGTCTCCATCTGCATCCCTCAAAGATAACAGATTTCCTTAAAACAAGAACAGAATAATGATCAGTAGAAGAACTAGATTTCTAAACTTTACTCAATACAGTCCAATTGAATTTCTGAATTAAGGTCAGAGACAAAGAACCATATCTTAAGCAGTTCATGAACAAAACAATTGATTGTAAATAGGATCAGTTGAAAAAAGGCATAAAATCAATCTGATTATTTCACCACTAACTCTGGATGTCCTGGGTCTTCTCTTCTCTCTTTTCACTATTTCATTTGGTAATCTCATCAGCTTCCATGGATTTATTTTATGAAAAAAAATTTTTTTTAACCCTTACTTTCTGTCTTAAAATCAATGCTGTGTATTGGTTCCAAAGCAGAAGAGTGTTAAGGGCTAGGTCAAGTGACTTGCCAGGGTCACACAGTTAGGAAGTGTCTGAGGTCAAATTTGAATCCAGGACCTCCCATCTCTAGGCCTGGCTCTTAATCCACTGAGTCACTTAGCTGTCCCCTGTTCCCCTGAATTCATCATCTCTTTGCTATCTAGAATCTGTATGATTCTCATATCTCTCTATCTCTGACCTCCAATCTCATATCTCCAATTGCCTTTCAGACATCTCAAACAGGATGTACAGTAGACATCTTAAACTCAAACATGTCCAAAATTGAACTTATTATTTTTTCCCCTAAACCTTCCCATCCCCTCCAAACTTACCTATTACAGACATAGGCTCCACCATCTTCCCAGGCTCACAACCTGGGTGCCATCCTCAATTCCTTACTTTCTCTTAGCTCCCCCATCTAATCTATTGTCTAGACCCATCAATTTCATCTCTGAAATATACACTTCTCCCTTTCTCTTCCCTGATACTGCCACAATCCTGGTGCAGTCTTTCATCACCTCCAGCTTGGATTACTGCAATAGGCTGTAGCTGTGTCTGCCTGCCTCATCTTCCCACTTCAATTCATCTTCCATCCAGCCACCTACTCCATCAACTCTATGGCTCCAGGATCAAATATAAATTTCTTTCTTCATCATTCTAAGCCCTTGCCACCTACTTTGGTAGTTTTTTAAAAAAACCTTACCTTCTGACTTAAAATCTAAACCAATGGTTCCCAAATTGGGCGCCACCATCCTCTGGTGGGTGCTGCAGCAATCCAGGGGGGCAGTGAAAAAGGTAGAAACATTAATACATACCTTTCCTATTAATTGCTATTAAAATTTTTTTAAAATTAATCTCCAGGGGGCACTAAGTAATATTTTTTCTGGAAAGGGGGCAGTAGGCCAAAAAAGTTTGGGAACCACTGATCTAAACTAAGTAACAGATCCCAAGGCAGAAGAGTGCTAGGCAACTGGGGTTGACTTGCCCTGGGACACAAAGCTAGGAAGTGTCTGAGACCAGATTTGAATCCAGGTTCTCCTGATTCCAGGCCTAGCTCTTTATCCACTGCTTCATCTAGCTGATTTCCTTTGATAGTCATTTTACATCTTATTCTCCCACCTCATACTCTTCAGTCCAGTGACACTGGCTTCTTCGCTGTTCCACGAAACAAGCCATTCCAACTTTCTATTCCCAGCATTTTTTCTGGCAATTTCACATGCTTGAGCTCACTTGCTTCTCATCTCTGCCTTTTGGCTTCCTTCAAATTTCAACTATAATCCCAGCTTCTACAGAAAACCCTTCTCAACTTCTCTACTGCCTTCCCTCTTTTAATTATTTCTTATTTATCCTGCATGGATCTAGTCTGTCCATACTTGTTTTGTTGTCTCCCCCATTAGAATGTGAGTTCCTCAAGGGCAGGGATTTTCTTTGATAAATGCCCCAGCATTTAGCACATTGCACAGCACTTAGTAAAGGCTTAATAAATTGTTTATTTAATGGCTGACAGAAGTCACACCCAAAGCTCCCTCTAAGAGTATGTTATTGCTTTCTGCCCACTTGGTATGGTTCCTGGGCTCTGGGACTCCTCCCTCCATTCCAAGAGTGCCAGTTTATCAGCAGTGTTTGCTCAAGCCAATGTCCCAACCTCCTGCTTAAATTTCACCAATTGGTTGAACTACACTTTCATGTGGGGAGGGATGAAGAGATAAAGTGTGAAGCCATTAGTGTGGGAGTCCACTCAAAAGGCTACTTGCTAATTGCTCCTGAGACTAGCTAAGTATAGGGTGTGTTGAATTCAAACTTTCTGTGATTAAATTTTATGCTTCCTGATGTAGAATCTTGTTTAAAGATCAAATCTGCTACACTGCTTTAAAAAAAAGTTTTATCTTCATTTTATTTTAATAACAAATTTCCTCATAAGTTTTTCAAAGTTATAGGATTCATGTTGTCTCCCTCTCTTCTTCCCTCCTCCCTCCCAGAGTTAACAAGCAACTCAGTCTGGGTTATACATATATTATCACGCAAAACATATTTCTGTATTATTCATTTTTGTAAGTGATCTTATAAAACCAAAACCCCAAATCATAATCTCAAATAAACAAGTGATAAATCATATGTTTTCATCTGCATTTCTACTCCAACAGTTCTTCCTCTAGACATGGATAGCATTCTTTTTCATAAATCCTTCAGAATTGTCCTGGATCATTGTATTGCTGTCAGTAGCAAAGTCTATCACATTTGATCATCACACAATATTTCATTACTGTGTATAATGTTCTCCTGGTTCTGGTTATTTCACTCCCGTTCTTTCTGAAATCATCCTGTTCATCATTCCTTATAGAACAATAGTAATCCATCACCATCATATACCATATTTTGTTCAACCATTCCCCAATTGAGGGACATCCCTTTAGTTTTGTTATTTTTATAAATGATGAAGGCAGATATTATAAGGGAAATTAGTATTTTTATTAAAGCCATGCTGATAAGAGATAAATCGACCATGCGCCTGTAAAAAATTCAAATTGCTGCCTCTGCCATTTTCTTCCATACCTTCCCTACTCCTCTCACTCCCCCAGGAGCCCGCTCAGGTAGCAAAGAGCCCTTCTCAAGCCCGCCCTCTGAATTTAAACTGCACTATAGGTTGGTTCCTGTTGTCTGACGTTTAACAGGAAACCCATTGGATCACAGGGAATATAGTCTCAAAGTTCCCCACATGTCCACAGGAAGTTTGTAAGATATTTTTAAATGTCACCTCCCTGAATTCCAAACACACAGTTTCCAATTCTTTGCCAACACAAAAAACACAGCTATAAATATTTTTGTACAAACAGGGCCTTCCCTATTTTTTAAAATCTCTTTGGGATACAGACCTAGTAGTGGTATTGCTGGATCAGAGGATATTCATTCTTTTGGGCATTCAATCCTTTGGGCATAATTCCAAATTGCCCTCCAGAATGGTTGAATCAATTTACAACTCCACCAGCAAGGCATTAGTGTCCCAATTTTGCCACATTCCTTCCAACATTTATTATTTTCCTTTGCATTTCTATACAAGAGGGATTTGGAACATTTTTTCATATAATAATTGATAGTTTTTATTTTCTTGATCTGAAAATTGCCCGTTCATATCCTTTAACCATTTATCAATTGAGAAATGATTTGGATTCTCATAAATTTGAATTAGTTCTTTATATATTTAGGAAATTAGACCTTTTCAGAGAACTTTACTTTTTTTTCCCAGTTTGTTGCTTTACTTATAATCTTGGTTGCATTGGTTTTGTTTGTACAGAAACTTTAAAATTTAATATAATCAAAATTATTCATTTTATATCTTGTAATGTTCTCTATCTCTTATTTGGTCATGAATTCTTCCCTTCTCCATAGATCTGACAGGTAAACCATTCTACAGTCCCCTAATTTGCTTTTAATATCACTCTTTATGTTTAAATTATATACCCATTTTGATCTTATCTTGGCATAGGGTATGAGATATTGATCTAAACCTCGTCTTTGACATATTGTTTTCTAATTTTCTCAGAAGTTTTTGTCAAATAGTGAGTTCTTATCCTAAAAGCTAGGATCTTTGGGTTCATCAAACACTAGATTGCTGAGGTCATTTACCTCTAGTCTATTCCTATTTCCTAGCCAGTACCAGATTGTTTTGATGATTACACATTTTTTTCATTACTTCCCTTGATATTCTTGATCTTTTGTTCTTCCAGATGAATTTTATTATTTTTTCTAGTTCTATAAAATAGTTTTTTGGTAGTTTGGTATAGCACTGAATGAGTGAATTAATTTAGGTAAGATTGTCATTTTTATTATATTTGTGTGGTCTACCCATGAGCAATTAACATTTTTCCAATTGTTTAGATCTAATTTTATTTGTGTGAAAAGTGTTTTGTAATTGTGTTCATATAATTCCTATGTTTGTCTTGGCAAATAGATTCCCAAATATTTTATATTGTCTAGAGTGATTTTGTTTTAATTTATTTAATTAGAGTGATTTTAAATGGAGTTTCTCTTTCTAACCCTTGCTGCTGATTTTTGTTGGAAATATATAGAAAATCTGATGATTATGTTAGTTTATTTTGTACCCTTTGTTCAAATATCAAATTTGAATATATCATTTACATACATCAAATAATTGATAACTTTGCTAGCACTATCAATTATTTCTACTAGTTTTTTAGTTTATTTTCTAAGATTGTCTAATATCCACATCCACAAAGAGTGATAGTTTAATTTCCTTATTGCCTACTTCTTCTACACTTTTATTTGTAGATTTATTCTCAATAAAGTAAAAGGCCCTTGGGGTTAGGATCTGCTTCATTTTGTCTTTCTATCCCTAGAGCCTAAAACAGAATTAATTGTCCCATATACTTAATACTTGCTTTAACTGAATTAAATTAGTATGAACAAATTACTTAATTGGTCTCTCAGTGACCAGGGGCTGCTGCTCTGCAGATCTGTATCAGGGCTCACTTGGTCTCCAGCACTGGTCTTCCTGCCTCATATCTCTGCATTATAATCCATCATCCACACAGCTACCAAGATGATTCTCCTGAAGTTTAATTTTGATGAATTAAATAAACTGCCGTAGCTCCTTACTACTTCAAGAAACAAATATAAACTTCCCTGGCTAACCAACTTTTCATTATTCTTCCCCTTCAGGGATACTGCGATTTTGCTAAACTGGGCGTTTTACTATTCTGCATAAATGACCTTCTGGCTTCCTTCAAATCTGGCACATCCTCCTTTCTAATCTCCTCTTAAAATACTTCATTTTCTTTAAGACTCAGCTCAATCACATACTTTTTGTCTTTCTTGATCCCTTTCCACCATCTCCCCAACTACTAATGCCCAGAAAAATTAGCATTCAATGACCTAAAAAGGCTGGAAGTAGAGCCATTTCACACTTGGTTTCCATTTTTGTAATCTTCATTTTAGGATTACAAAAACTGAATCAGACACCAAAAACCATAAAAGATTTCCCCAAATCATCTGTGAAATATATCACTTGATATAAATAAAATACCCTATGTTGAAACAAAATTCAGAGTAACAGAAGAAAGGAGTAGCCTTTTTTAATGTCTTCTTCAACCTCCCTATCCTGGGCCCCAGTAGCACAGAGATGAACACAGGACACCCTCTAACTCATCCCTACTCCTATCCCACCCCCAAATGCCCTAGCTGGATCTCCTCTTGTCCAGGGAATGACAAGAAACCTTGGTATCAGAATCACTATAAGACTTCTTCTGCCAGTGCCTTCCTCTACCCCTCAACCCTTTCTGCTCAGATCCTATCAGGATCTCTTCCTACCAAAAAGTACAATTTGGTCTGGCGGCCTCTCCAATGTACCCTGAGGACCACTGGGTCTTTCCAGCCACCCTGCAGCTGTACACTTCTAAGTGCTGTCTTACCCAACTGGAATTCTTTGAGAGCAGGGCCTGCCTTTTCTCTATTTGTATTCCTAGCATTCATAGAAGTGCTTAGCGTGGGGCAGCTGGATAGCTCAGTGGATTGAGAACTAGACCTAGAGACTGGAGGTCCTAGGTTCTAATCTGGCCTCAGACACTTCCCAGCTGTGTGACCCTGGGCAAGTCACTTGACCCCCATTTCCTACCCTTACCATTCTTCTGCTTTAGGACCAATACAGAGTATTGATTCTAAGACAGAAGGTAAGGGTTTAAAAAAAAAAAAAAAAAAGAAGTGCTTGGCAAGTTGTAAGCAATTCATATTTGTCCATTCTATTCCATAGTATTCTCGCCTCCCCCCCTTCATTTTACAGCTTTTTGTTCATTACAAGTTATCTTCTCCTACTTAGAGGGTAAACTTCTTGAAGGTGAGGCTGCTTCACCTGGCCCATAGCAGGCATTTAATAAATGCTCACCAGTGGAAGTCACAATACTGATGGTATACATCATATATATAATATATCAGGAATTCCTCTATTAGACTGTAAACTCCAACAGCCTTCATTACCTTACCTCAACTTTCTATAAAAGTATTTTTTTGCGGGAAAGTAATAGTATGTTTATAGATTATTTTAAAAACATTTTTTAACCCTTACCTCTTGTCTTGGAATCAATATCGTGTATTGGTTCCAAGATAGAAGAGTGGTAAGGGTTAGGCAATGGGTTAAGTGACTTGCCTAGGGTCATACAGCTAAGAAGTGTCTGAGGTCAAATTTGAACCCAGGACCTCCCATCTCTGGGCCTGGCTCTCAATCCACTGAACCACTTACCTGCCCCCATGTTTACTGATTATTTACATTAATATTGGTTAGGCCAGTATCATAACCAATAAAGTGATATGTCTCCATGGCTACTTCTGGACTAGGGACAATCTAAGCTGAGCCAGGAAGCTTAATAAACAGATTTTTAGGAGTTAATTTTTAGCCCTTACCTTGAAGCTCAGTAGATAGAATGGTCAGTAAGATCCCTGGTCTGATCCAGACTTGTGACCTTGAGCATGTTGTTTGCCTCGGTCCCCTCATCTGTAAAATGAGGATAAATAATAGAGTGCCTATGCCACAGGGTTGATATTTTAATATTAATAGTGCCCTTGGGCATAGTGTTCTAATATTCATACTTTACATATTAGAATATAATTAATATTCACAAGGTACATTGCCTTGAATTTTAAAATATTCATGACGTTATAATTAATATTCGTCAGAGATTTGCAAGTCTTTGAATACTATCTAAAATGCTAACTAGTATTACCTCAAAGTAGGTGCTGGATAAGAATTCTTCAATTGAGTCGATATTACTTTGCGATATGCATTTCGTATGGTACAGGGGAGAGAAGCAACTGATCTCTGTGTAGTTAATAAATTGCGTTAGAGCTGACGGCGGGGCCATCCACATATCACACAGTAAATGTAGGGGTCAGAGAGGGCTCTTCACGTTCCCCGGGAAAGCACAGAAGGGGAGAAGGAGGAAGGGGTCGCTGGTGGGGCGGGGTTAGACTAGATCCCCTCCCCCTCCTCTTCTTGCACGTGGAGAGCATCTGGCGGATATAGCGATTTTATTATGGGGCCCTCTTTGCCCTTCCCCATAAACTTTCACCGAGATGAAAGGTGACCCCGCTATTCCGCTCAGTAAGTCCCGCAGGAACAGCACGACTCCCTCAAGGAGGAAAGTGCATTCCAAGCCGCAAGCGAGCCCAATGGCTGGACCGCTCGACCGCTCCTCCTCTCTCTCTATAGCGCCAACTAGGGCGCAGTGCGTTCCGTTGGGCGCGCTACGGACCCCGCCTCCATTTGCCGCCGGGAGCGCAACGTTGACCCTTACGTCCCTCACCCAGTTTCTCCTCCCCTCGGAAGCTCTAGGCCAATCGCCCCGGAAGTAGTAGCTCTCTCACAGGAGGTGGAGCCTGAGGGGCCGGATCTGCCAGCGGCCGCTGCGAGCTGAGGAGCCGGGCCCTCAGCCGGGTGAAGGGGGAACGCCGAGTGTCCTTAACGCAGCGGCTGGCACGGGGGGTGGGGGGGGGGTTGTCTTGTGAACGGGCGGAAGTCGTGGAAACCAGGAGGACCCGGCGGCGGAGGAGATGCTGCTCTTCGTGGAGGTAAGTAGAGGCGACGGGGGCCTGGGCGCTGACGAGGAAGAGAGGAGTAGTGCCGGCCGGCCCGCCGGCCCGCCGCCGCCATGTGACTTTCCAGGCCGCACACGCTGCCTAGCCGTCCCGAGAGGCTGACACAGCAGCACGGCCTACGGCGCCCCTCGCCGCCCGGGCCGGGGCGTCGCGGAGTCGGGGCTCGGCGGGCAAGGGCCAAGGGTGGAGGGCAGGTGCCGCGTGGGGCAAAAGGACAGCGC